>NW_016157849.1:110046-116519 GCF_001687245.7 Rhagoletis zephyria | reverse complement strand
TTTCTTTTTTCATCCTGATCATTTATGTATACATTTGTCTATATCTATCTCGATTCGTTTTGGCTGTTACAAACAACCGTTATGTGAACAAAATTAATATACCCTTGTGCACAAGTGCGCTCGGGTATAATATTTCGAAATTGAAGGACGCTAATTTACTCAAAATTGATACACCTCGGCTTACCATCTAGCGGAAGGTTTCGGAAGGGTGAAAAAACATATATTTAATACTTGCGCCGGGTATTTAATGTTCGGCTCCGCCCGAACTTAGACTTTCTTACTTGTTATATTTTGTATTTATTGCTGTAACAGACAAAAACAAACAAACGCGCCCCTGATGATGTTAATAAGTTTAGCGAAACGTTGGGCTGTAATAGTGGAATAAACTTGTTTTATTTGCACTAAAGATAATTAGATCGAACTAGCCTATCAAGAAAATTCTGTAATAAATAAGTAAGTCAAGCAGGTGGGACGAATAAGGTGGAATCGGGGATAAAAGAAATGGAGCTTCGCAGCTAAGATGTTTACGTATTATTCGCACAACAGTTTGAATGAACATTTTATTATTCATATACTGGGTTTCTTTCTCAAAACCTCAGTAGTGCCTCAGAGGTGGTCCCTTACTAATCAGATTTAGATCCGATCATATATATATATATATTTTTTTTTATATGAAAATCGAAGTCGATTTTTTGCTAAAAATTACTTGTGTTTATTTAATGTTCATTATGAAAGCATAGCTTGTTATGTAATAAAAACCATGTATCCCGAATTATGTACAAACTTTTTTACAAAAATTAGGAAAATTCAAGTATGTTGTTTCTATTTTAGTATAATGAAATGCAAACTTAAAGTAGGTTGGACTTTTAGTCGTTGGCAATTTTTTTATTGTAAGTCTGGCTCATTTTCTCCATGGAGCAAAAGTAATTTTCGAACATACTGCGTATGGAAAAAAAATGCGTAACACCGACAAAAAACCCAAAAATCAGTGGTATTTTCTAGTCACTTCAAACTTGCACTTTATTATACTAAAATTCAATCGCCTATAATGGAGTTAACAACGACTACGCTGCCGTCTCTTTTTTTCTAAAAGGTGTGCTTACCATCTGTTTAAGTGCTTTTTAATACAATAAGCGAAATGTTATCCATTTTTAAACCAGCCAGTAGCCTCGCGTACAGTGTGCATGTACATACATATGTATGTTTTGCCTCGCACGGATTTAGAGTAATATCACGGCTGGCATAGTTCCGCACGAGATATTACCAACGATTTTTCAACGCTCTAAGCGTTAAATGTCCTCTGAAAAGCTGTCAAAGTCTATTCTGTGTAAATGGCGAACACAGCCACAGCTAATTCGATTTCAAACATCGCTGATGAAAGTTATGTATACTCATGGAAATGCATATATGTATGTATGTATTTACATACATTCAGGTATGTAGAGAGCTAACGAAACAAAGTTTCAAAGTCTCAAATGCTTTACTTTAGGTGAAAATTTAATAAAACAATTTTCTACTTTTATATTAAAAAATGGGAATTACTTTTAATTTGTTCTCCTCTCTCTGAAAGCGGCGATGCGATACATTTACAAACGTATGTATGCCGTTGTCCTAGCTTTTTGCATTACACGATATTTAACGGTGTTAAAATTGCGCTGGCATTAGTGGAATTTATTGCTTTAATACCTGGAACGTGCGAGTGAATATGATATAAGATAATAGTGAAGAAGAAGAATTTGCCATCAGTGATGCAGTAGTTATTTACGGCGAAATTTTTTAGAAAGAATGCAGCGAAGAGAAGAAATGCAAGGGCTCCAATTGCATACATTGTATAAACAATTTATAAAGTTGAATAAATAAGGGTTATGGCTGCAAACCATAAAATTTCAAAATCTAAAAGACTGTAGCTGTTCTGTTGTTTGGGTTGCAAAAACCTTGTGAGGAAATACCATCTACTCTAAAGTCTCCTTTGAAAGGCTTTCCTTACGTAAAATTTTTTGCATATTTGTAGAAATTATTTTCAGGGCTAACAAAAATATGTCAGAAAAATATCGATAAATTACCAAAATATGCTCTTAGATATGCTAAATCAGTAGTTTCTTGATAAAAAATTGGTTTTTGTAAATATGCCATCTCAAAAAAAAAAATTTAAAAAAATCAAAATGATAGCTCTAGGTATTGCGCAATATTTAAGTATATTATTATGAGGTGTACTCTACAATAATTTGAGTTGTTAATTTTTTTTACACCGAAGTTGAGTAAATTGAGAACATTATAAATTTACAAATTTTTTAAATATTTTTTAGAATTTTTTGAGTATACAGTTTTGTAGCCCGTTAAATTTTAATAATAAAGTGCAAGGTTTAAGCTACTGCGAAATTGCATTGATTTTTAATATTTTTTACGCTGACGACCTCTTGCACTTTATTCCTATGGAATAAGATGCGCAAATGCGTTTTCAAAGGAAATTAAATACAAATTAACGCAAGTTTTGCAATCGCTTAAAACTTGCACTAAAATTTAATGGGCTACGAAACTAACTCTAAAAAACAAAATATAAAAAATATTTAAAAAATTTGTAAATGTGAAATGTCTATACTCCTTTTACTCAACTTCGGTGTACAAAAAAAAAATCATAACTCAAATTATTGTAGAGTGCACCTCATAATGAGTACCTGATAATGAACTTAAATATTGCGCAATACTCAGAGCTACCATTGTAATTTTTTACAATTTTTTTTTGAGATCGCATAATTTCAAAAACTATTTTTTTATTAAAAAATTTGTATGTGTGTTTATGAATCAACCCTAAAAATTTTAAACAAATCAAACAAATGAAGTGGGAACCCCGTTCGTTTTGGTATGGAACGCCCCATATACAATATTTTATGTATGTCCAGTGCTGTATGCTATTATATCGTAACGAATGCTACGTTACAACCATAGCTCCAAAGTTAGTTTCGAGTCTGCCAAATTTTAAAAGAATATATCTTTATTTGATGCCAAGTTAATATGTAGATTAATATTTACTAAAGTATTACGAATATTATTTTTTTAATACAAATTTCTATTTTGGGGGTTTTTTGATACGAAGAATTAATTCTTGATATATATTTCTTATTGAAAGAACCGCGAGATGGCGCTACAAAGCAAATCTACATTAGAGTGGTCCAATTTTTGTATGGGGAAAAAAATTTCATGGCACCCCTTAATTTTGTCCTTTTGATATCTGTAATATCTATGCCAACTTTCAATTTGCTACTGTAACCAATACATTGTGTTCAATGCGCTTGGAATGCGCTACTGGATCGCTGTGAAACTGGTAAAAATATTGGTGATTTTTTTGAGAAGATACTGTTGCTCTAACAACTGAAGCTTGTGCTGTTTTTTAGATAATTTAAATTGGAAATGTTCTTAGTTTGCTTAACCAATTGCTTGACTATTATCTGTACACGCTACTTCTAGAGTAAAATATGAGCGTCATGAGCATCCTCTTATTTTATACTTAGAAACGTAAAGTTTGGTACCAGCACCTTTTTCGGCAAGAGGAAAAATTTTGGAAGGTGCCCCAGACCCTATCTTGGGATTTTTTTATAACACTCTAATGTACACATTCTGAAAGCCGTTTTTTCTGTTTCCCTCGAGGTGTGGGTCCACAGATTTTTTTTTTTTTGGAATTTTGGACACCTACTGTAGACTTTCCAAGGAGAGTGGCCCCTCCCATACAAACCGAGTTTTTCAAACTGCATATCTCTGGAAGTATTCGTGGTAGATCACTGCTTTGAAAACAATAGCATACTAATGAAGAAAAATTGCAGCTATTGGAAAAAAAGCGTGGCACCTCCCATACAAACCGAATTTTTCATACTGCATATCGATGGAAAAATTCATGAAGCTGGTACGGGGGTATATGAAATGAATCGCATACTCTTGGAGAAAAATGCGGGGAAATGTTTAGTAGCGCTCACATCGTTTGAAAAAGGANGGGGAATACAAAAATGTATTGGTGAAGTGGTTGCTTTAAGGAGAATAGGAGTGATAAATGTACGCTAATTTCCGAATTTTACAAAAAAGGACATAATTCAAACCCAATTTGTAAATAAATTAGTGACCAACATTAACAAAAGTGAGTGTTCAAATAATGTGTAGACCCTTGACTATAAGTGTGTGAAATTTTTTTTTGGATCGGGCCACCCCTTTGGACGGAATAGCCCGAAATAGTTGTGAGCGCTACTAAATCCCACCCAAAATGCGGGTTACTTGTCATGCAAAATTTTCCGCTGAATCTGAATATGTAATCAAAATATAATAAACTGCAGTAGTTTGTAAAACCTAGCCAAATTTCGGTTTTTAGAGATCTGAAAAAGTGCAATCACTTAATCGTATATTTTCTTTTATATAGCCGGCGGATCTCGAATTTCTTTTTGTAGTAGTGAAGCATGATATTTTCCACACGGATTAAAAGTTTAGAATCTAATCATCGATTCATCGACAATTTTGCATAGTTAAAAAAAATAGTAATATAAAAAGTTACTTTCAGTAAAAATATCGACATGAAAGAACCTGTTAACTTTTGGATTCTTGCACGTCAAAGCATGTTTATTCATTAATACAATACGGCCCTGCTAATCTAAATTGAATAATAAACGTAGAAGTTAAGAGCACATACATATAAAAAGTCTCTATACAAATTTATGATTTATTTATTATGGAGTACGCAACTTTTACTACAATTTTGAATCGCTATATCCCAGGAATTGTAATCCTTAGTAAGAAAAATGTTTATAACAGTTTTTATAGATAATTGTATGGTCTACACTTCCGTCTCACCTATTTTCATGATAAACCTTACCGTTTTGCTGGAAAATTCAAAAAATCAATGTATGTTACCTTTGACCTTGAATGGTCTTTTTTTCAAGAGTGGGATCGATGGTGACTTTAGACACTGCATTCATAATAGTGTTCGCAACATTCGTACCAATTTTAAGCTTTATACGAATTATTATAAGCTTACCCCTATTTTTTTGAGTTAACTTGACTAGGCTATTGATTTGTAGCGCCATCTTGCGAAATTGACTTTAGAGCTAAGGTCGGGAGGAATTTGTTTCATAGAATTTTATAAAGAATCCGAATCTGCTAGGAGCGATGTCGAAAAAATCGATCCATACAAATTCAACCGCCCTAGTGTACATATACATACTATATACAAATTGAATTTTACACATTTTCAAACAATCAACGCAAAAGATCTGCTGGGAAATAAATTAAAATGAATGAGTTTTTAATGTAAGTAATTTCTATTTCTATTCTATTTAAGCTCCACTATGAATCCAATCAATTGCACCAGTGGATAATTGATCTGACTCAACCCCTTAGCTTACACGCTAAGGTGTTTTTGGGTGCAAGTACAAGTGCAAGTGGAAGTGCAAGTGCAAGTACGAAGCTTGTTCGGCCGCTCTAATTGAACCAATTAAATTGCATTATGCAATATTTCAAGGCGATTGCACCAATATATGTATGTAACCCGTAACTAATGCGTATCTGCTGCTGGCCTTGCTTATGGTTTATTCTAAGGCCGCTGCGCCCACACTTTCTGTTGTTTTGTTTTGCGGAAGTATTTTCTTCTCACACTTCAAGCGCATTTTCTCCTTTAATTACAAAACAACTTACCAACGCCATTTATTATTAAAAAAATAAAAATAAAAAATACAATAAAACTTTTCACCTACGGTATTAAATTTCAAGGATCTTCGTACCTGTGTAATTAACATATTTTTCTGTTAGCGTCGCTTTAAATTCTGAGCTTTCAAGCATTACTGATTTTGAGCAGATACTTATTAGCATATTGCTTTCGCTGAAATATTTCATAGAGAGCTTTCCGAAGATGTGTAGCTTCGCTGGTGTCCTGCCTGACCAGTGATGGAATAGTAGGTGCAATTGTACTTTTGCATCCCTTTTATAATTTAAAAGTACATTCGGTACGTAAATAGCATTTTCGATACATTTTCATATTGTCCAAATAAATTTTCTTAGAAATTCTTCCTCCTGTTAATTACATGAAGCTAGTGTGGACGAATCCAGCTTGGTCACAAATCTTGTGCAGATTTATTCTCTCGAATTTTCTTTCGCAGTAAATGGGCGTAAATATTTTAGTCTTCTTAAACGAAACCAAAAAAGTCTAGTACATGATATTTGCAATTTTGTTTCGAAGTACAATGGATAATGGCATAAGTACTTACGTTCATGTTATGTCTCACCCCTACCCCCAAAACTGAAAAGTAATCTATATGTATGTATGTATGTTCCGTTAACATTATTAAATATTTTTATTTAGGTAATGTAGCATGTATGGTAGTGTACTGTGTTATTTTGTACTTGTGCATGATGTTGTGTAGTGATCTGTGTTTCAAATGATCAACATAAAAGTTCGTTATTACACTCTCATTCACATTTCCCCTATATGTATGTATTTG
>NW_016157849.1:0-109946 GCF_001687245.7 Rhagoletis zephyria | reverse complement strand
TAGTGTACTGTGTTATTTTGTACTTGTGCATGATGTTGTGTAGTGATCTGTGTTTCAAATGATCAACATAAAAGTTCGTTATTACACTCTCATTCACATTTCCCCTATATGTATGTATTTGTGTTTCTTGTCTGATGAAATATTGTTTATACTTTGATGTTGTCTTGTTCTGGTTTATATGTATTTATATTGTAAAATACTTTTTATGTAAATTTGTATGTTTCATTCTGATAAATGTGTGTGTGTATATGTATGTACTTATGTTTAAGGGGGCGTAAACTTGTGTGACTCGTTGTTGAATGTGTGTAAAAGGGGAGCATGCGTACGTGACTCGTTGAAAATAGAAATGAACGAATAAGTTTTTCTGAATTGTGAAAATTTATATTAGAATTAGAATAAAAAGATTTGTTGAACGCAGCGGACGTGTTTTGTTAAATTACGGCATCCTACAGTAATAAATTGAATAAACCCATCAAGATGCAATTTTTCCATCGTCTTATTTTCATATTTAGTTTTGTTCTCTTTTAACTTTTAACGCAAGAAAAATTCATTACTTTTGTATGTTTTGGCCAATACAGTTTTTCATTACCTTTCATTTCGCGGCACTGCGAGTATGGTCTTGTGCTGGCTAATGCTAATATCCGTGGTAGCAAAATGTTGAGAACACAGGCCATTTTTGCCTTTCAAAATGAAGCGCTGGAAATTAAAAAAGTTTATACCGTCCTTCTTGCAATGGTATCTGGTATTTTTGCAGCTTCTGCGCAACCCATTTTTCTTTTTATAATTTTTTTTAAATCATTTTCTTTTTTCCTTTGTCGATCAAATCAGAATCAGTCGATTAATTCAGAAAAAAATTTTATTATAATTTTTAATCTGGTAGCTTGATTTTGACGATAATTTCATAATCTTAGTAAAAGTCAAATGGCTAAGATGGCTGCTAATGTCATTAAGTGACAGTACCTTCTTTTTTTCTACCATGGCCTTAGCAAGCTAATAGGTTTCGCTCCCTCCATCGCCAATATCAATCGTGTGTAGTAAATTTAGTTTTTTTAGTTATTTCTCACGTTAAATATATTATCAAATCTGCTCATGATACAAAAAAGAAGGTAGTTCCATTTAATGACTTTCGTTGTTGTTGTTAACCATTTGACTTTTAATAAAATTACAACGTTTCATTAAATTCATGCTACCTGATCACGAGCAGTAAGTATTTTTTTTTTGTTAAGAAAAAAAAATTTCATAAGTCCACTCAAAAGTGTGGAATATGATGAACCTGAAAATTAATGCATAATTTCAAAAATGGGGTTGACGAAACTAGGTTTCAGAACGCATGAAGAAAGTGATCAAAATTTTACTTATGGTAATTGCTTAGCGGAGGACGGTCTGCACAGGCCGATATCCAAGTTTTTTGGCATACATTGGAAATTTTAAATTCGAAATTTGTTGAAATAAATGACTACACACGACTAATTTTTTGCAAAATCTGAAGAGAAATTTAAAAGTAAATTTGGATCAAAATATTCAGCCCTCTCACGAATTTCATGTGAACAAATATTCCAAAAAATTATAAAGCAAAACAAAAACAATTTTTCCCAATTTGTTTTTGTTGCGCATGTTAAATTATGGGAACAATTTATTCACATGGAATTGGCGATTATAAAAAGGTTTTATTTGGAAAGAACATTCTTTCGTATTACATTTTTATATCGCAAGATTGTATTCAAAATAAGAAAATTAAAAAAAAAAACAATATAATGCTCTCGTGATATTCATTAATAAAAAGAACAATTCCGCTGAACTCTCCTTTAACATTACACACTTTATATGTTTTTAATAAAAAAAGGTGCGAACCACATAAGTAAAAGAATTACGAGGTACTGATAATGATTTTTGATTTGAAATAGTATTAAATTGGTATAAACTTCAATTTATTGATTTAATATTATCAAAGTGGCAAGGCCGTTGAGAATACTCACAATTTATGAAACTTCAAAAAATTATATTATTATCTGTCAAAAGTGGTTTATTGAAACTACTTACCTTTTTTTTTGTATCATGATTCTGCTTATAAAAATGTACATGCAAAAAATTACTCTAGGAGTGGCTGGGGAGCGATGCTTAAAGCACCGCGTGATAGCCAAGTTGGGCTAGCGTTGGCCATCGGGTGAGGTAGGTGTCAAGCATAGGAGCGTAGGACCCTTGTGAGGAGCCAAGCTAGGTTAGCGATAACCCTGGTACTAACAATGAATCTGCAGGAAAAGTTTTTGAATACATTAATGCGGAAATATATATTTACTAGAAAAACACAGAAAACAAAAGTTGTGACGATGTTTTATAATTTTGGGAGAGCTAAAGATTTTGCACTTCTTAGAAGCTTTCCAAGGCAAATTTTACACATACCAGCTAGTTCAGCAACCATTGAAACTGTTTTTTCTGTGTTAGGCTGAATTCTAGAAGAAAGACGTAAACGACTGCTTCGTGATAACCTCGACAAAATTTTATTTCTAAACAAAAATATGAGCTAGTCATTTTAAAATTACATTGTGGTTGTTCACGCTTGCCTGGTTATTAGGTTAATGGTTGAAAATAATTTTTCGGTAGTGCATTTCGTTGTTGTACAACAATGAAATACACCAAAGAAAAATTATTTTTAACCAGATAACCTGACAACCAGGCAAGCGTGAACAACCACACTGAATGAATACAGATGTGAATTCTTTTCTATATTCGTAACACGTATTATTATTATTACGCAAATGGCGCGACCTTTATTTTCTGGATCGTGGGTGTAAATGCGGTATACATAAAAGCAGTTTTGTTAGTAAAAGATTTTTCCATGTGTGCATTTCAGAACAAAGTCATCCCGAATTTTTCGGCGTTTAAAATTACTGAAATAAATTACTACTCTCTTTCACTTGTCGACCGTGAAAAACCGGTTGCAGACGGTCTGAAAAGACTCGATAAGAGCAAGTCGATTGATTTACATAAATCATATACATAGTAGATCTCTCACTAGCTGAATCAACATTTTGGCGACATACGAAGGGACCAAACGAATGTGAGATTCACCTTGTCTAAAACTTTCTTTGGCTTCGAAAAGTTCTTCCGGTTTGATCAGAGCTTAATCAGGCATGGAATATTCTCGTTGTATTTTCGTACTGTTAAACAGATTTGAAGTGATGTGCAATGTCTAACAAAATGTACATACTAACATTTTTTCCTCAAATTAGGTACAATTTGACCAATTTTTCTCAAAATAGGTACAATTAAATTTAATTCCCCATCGCTGTGCCTAACGGTAAATTATGTTTCCATGTCTACGAATACATACTTTCTTCTGTTCACTCACTCTTCACTCCCATAAGCACAAGCGCGCAATCAAGAATGTCTGTCTCATTAAATCAAAATTTACCAGCTCGTGGCAATGCAGAGCACAGTGGGAAACTTTAAACTGATTTGGTAAATTTTTTTCCGAATTGAACTCTTTTTTAACACATGGAAATTATTTTAAGAAAGGTTTTATAGCCTCGAATAAGAAAAATTATATTTATCGGCATAGAGTGAAAGTCGAAAAATATTTCTTCTGTTAAAAAAAATCCGAAAAATTTCACCAAAACAGAAATAAAAATAAAAATAAAATAAAATAAAAATATGACTTACAGCTTGATGTTTTCTTTTTTTTTTAACTTTTCGAATTTCACTATGCTGATAAAAATGTATATATTTTTTTTAATTCGGGCCTGGCATTTGTTTTTTAATCCATTCCAATATTTAAAAAAAAGTAATAGATTCGGTAAAAAATTTACTTTTCATTTTTACTAGCCATTTTTGAACAAAATAAGCAGTAAATTTCCCACTGTGTAGCGGCTTCAAAATTTACGTGCATATGAAATTCTATATCTACGAGTAGTATATTATTCAAACTGTATTAGACAAAATGTTTACATTCATCTTGAATAGTGGTCGCAATTTCAGGATATCTGCAAACACAAACTGAAAGGAAATATTTTAGCTTAGCATATTCAAATTAGCCTAAATACACGCACACGCAAACTCACTTTTCAGCGGTTATCAAATTACTCGCTTGTTTAAAAGTAAAGGAAGATGATGAATAAACTTTCTACACTTTAGGTCACACTAGGTCATCTACTTTTTAGATGCGTTCCGGTGAAAGCTTTTAGCAAGTACTTGGCCTTCTTCAGTTTAGCTCTTTCGCCTTCAATTCAGTTGCTCCGATTACCCGCACTGCCTTAGTTACGCACTAATTAATCATACGACACAGTGCTTTTCAGAATTTCAAATACATACATATATGTATATGCAAATAGCCAAGTAAATGCAGCTGGCGTTATTTAAAAAAAAAATCAGAAATGTCTATCAGATTTCGCATTCCAACTTTAAGTTGACTTAGGCCGCAGGTAAAGTATTTTGCCTGCTGAATTTTTTATTTGATTAAGAATTTATGTATGCAAGTCTCCATGCTCGAGTTTTTTACAGACAGCAGACATGTTAATTAAGGCTTACAGAAGGTTCAAAGCGAAACAAATAAAAAAGGATTCGAAAGGGTACTTTCAACTAAGTTTGAGAAAAAACTTGTTTGCCATTTTCTTAAATACATATCTATGTACATACATAAATAAATACATGTATTAAATGAGATCATACATTTTTTCTTAGAGGTACTTAGATTTTCAATCTTTGTGAGGGATTTGTTATCCTTTTTCCAACATCTGCTGAGCTTACATATTTCAGTGTGATTTTATTTTTTGTTCGGCCGTTGTCGGGGTTAGAACGTTTATTTTCTTAGTTTTTTCATTTAATTAAGTGACTCGCCTTGGAATGCCTACCTACTTATATGTATTTGTGTATAAATAAAGTAGAAAAATGTATGGCAAAATTTTTTCTATTAAAGGTATTCGCTCAACATGGCATGTCAACACAACGAATAACAGTAAAGCAAAAAATTTAAAGCAAACATTAATGTCCGATTATCACTACTTGCCGATTAAACATCATTATCGACGTTTTCGACATCATGCATATAACATGTGATCGATAAATCAGTCCTTGTATTTAACCGGAGCTTCTACCTCTGATTTGTGCAAATCAGACATTGAACAACCGGCCCTAAGAGTATGGATTGAATTTATAAGTAGAAGTATTTTTAAAATGAAGACTTATTTTCGAAATATATCATCAAAAACTTACTGCTGAGGCTATGGGTAAACTGCCCAGAACATGCAACTGTGGTTGTGGTATACTAGTATGTATTATTGTGACTGTTGTAAAGGTTGAGTTGGCTTGAACTTCTATGGTAATACACTGTTTGAAATTCTAAATGCATTGAAGTAATAAAAAAGGCTGAGTCGTGGAAATACAATAGGGACGAATTTTCTTGGCAACATTTTTAGACATTTGGGAACTCCGCCACTCACACAGAAAATGTGTTTTTTAATTTTTATTTTTTTGAAGATTTAATCTTAATTTTTCATAGATTTTGGCGGCTACCCGTTTGTGTAATCAGTAGTTTATGTTATTATAAGTTATTTACATGGCATCTCTTGACTATTCCTCTCTTAATTTTCTCATATTTACATTTCTGAGCTCTTTATGGATCGTATCTATGTATATCTATAATACGCCAACGGATTTCTTTGTCCAGGTCATCAGATCCGCACCTTTTGCTCGATTTTCAGAAATGAGGTGTCCTGGAATATAGATGTGCAATAAGGTCTTAATTTTTTCAGAAAGAGTTGCCACCTTTAAAAAAAATTGTTCAAATTAATTAAAAGAATTAATTAATTATTACAATATAGATATAAATCGAAACGGTTTTAAAGTTTTTTTCCTTAACTTAACTATAGGAGGGTCGCCACCTAAAAATGTAATTCAATTTGAATTAAGGAAATTAGGTGATACAAATATATATCACCATACGAACGCCAGATAAAAGGGGTTTAAGAATGTGATAGTTTGCAAATATTTGATGAGTATTGCCACCTGCTTGAAGAGGGTTTCCACGTGTTTATAAAGTTGCATTTAAATTATTTAATAAGTTGGATGAATATTAAAAGATGGGTATCAATCGAAAAGGCTTTATTTCTTACATTTACTTAGGAGTGCTGCCACATGTCTGAAAAACCAAGTTCAACCTAATTAATCAGTTAATTGAAATATGAATCATAGAAAAAAAAAACTTAAGTCAAAAGATATGTAAGACGCTTTTAATTCCTAAATACTTTTCAAAATGATTTCCACTAGTTCGAAAAATCTGATTTATGTAGTTAACCAGTACACAAGTTTTATGAAATTTTAAAATACGAGTGCTAATTGAAAGAGATTTGTGAAAGGTTTAGTTTGAAAATAGCTTTGATTATGCTTGCCACCTTTTGGAAAAGTCATATCGATCTAACTAAGTATATATATTATGCGAGAAGGTCATTAAATATGCACCGTTCTTTCAAATTTAATAAATGAGAAGTCAAATCAAAGACATTGGCCTGTAGATGTGAGATAAAGTTTTATTTTTGTTGAATTAAGAAATGGCTGGTCGGATTTAGATGAAATATGGCACTCGGATCGCTTATAACTCTGACAAGCATTTGGAGTATTTTAAGGCTTTTGAAATTAAATTTGGGTGTTTTAATGGCATGCGGGTTCACTAGTTTAAATATATTGCAAAGTGTAATTTAGGCCAGATTGGGGTTGTGGCCACCCCTTCCATGGTTGGAGCGTCCACTGTCTCACATCCGTATATGCCCTTGTGGCCAGGAAGTCATACTAAATGGATGCTACTATAGGCTTAAAAGGAGTTAACTTATTTACATATGCACGCGAAGACTAGCAGTAGTATTTCTTCGAAATATAAAAGTGCCTAGCTATCACTGAGAATGACAATTGTCTTATTGTGGTAGTTCCTCCTATCCATCTCGCAGACTAATTGCGTGAACTACTGCCTGAAATATATTCGGGTACCTTCCCACTGGCGCATATATCCTAGCTCCGGTGCTATAGACGCCTGCTCCTAATCCCTTTGGAGTTTTCGAGCCGTCTCTATACCAGTTCAGGGTAATAATCCGAAGACAGTACAAAGTACAGAAAACTTTACCTCCCTTCCAATACTATTGTTCGCGGAATAGACGCTCTGTGAAGTGGGGCTACCGGAATCTGGGATCCTGATTTCTGATTTTTTAAATGATACGAGCTTTCCTCTGCCAAACCTTCTCTAGTGGAATTAAGTCGAGCTTATTTTGCCGCCTGCTCTACGATTAAGTGTAAAAGCTTTCCTTATTCTAAGACTTGCCAGACGATAAGCTTTCATGAGGGCCAAGCTGCCACTCCCACAGTGTCGAAAATTACGTTTTTAAGTCTCAAAATCAAATATCTCGACCATGAGAACAGATGCAATGTAAATGTAACAGTATTTTAGCGCATAACAGTTTTTCAATGCCATTTGAAGGTCGCTCAGAATAAAGAATTTCTTTGACTTCAAAAACGAAATACATAAGTAAAATTTTTGATTTTTATTTATGCTTTTTTGACATGAAAACAGCACGCAGTGAAGGTAAAATAAAACTAAAATATATATTTAGTTTCTTGTGACCCTGTAAATAGATTCATTGATGCAAAAATAGCTTTTTAAAAAGCAAAATAATTCAATATTTCCCCATCAGTACTCTTCAAAATATAATACATTCATCTAATGATTATCTGGCTACCTACCCAGGTTTCACTTGCAAAAAGCATCCATTTGCGACTCTGAGTATGGTTGTGGCTACTGGTAACACTGACTGCAGCTAAGCCTAAGGCTGTGTTACTCATGGCCGGAGTTGCCTTCTTCCAGGTGATAGGTATGGTAAGCATTTTGGTTGGACTGTTTTCAAAACATAAAGCTGATATGCGCAGTTTCTTTAAGACTTTTGGTATTTAGATTTTGAGCACTTTTCGGTATCCAGTTTGCTTGATTTGATGATTACTCCAACATTCTCAAAGCTTATCTATACATACTTAAGTTATTTTTGATCTGGAGACTGCATTGCAAAGGTCAAGTTTTCCTAAGAGTCACTCTTTTAATTACTTAACTTTTCGAACTGATGAACGCACGAGCTTCTTATTATCGATACTTTTGAAAAGGCGAATTAGAATGCACTTCGCTGCCAGTGAATGAATGTACCGAAAGTAGAGTAAACTGTAATAAAGTTTTTAACGTTTTTTTACAACTGCGAAAGCTATATCGAAAACTTTTAGCTAATAAGGAAATATGTAATTGAAAGAGTGCAATAAACTACCGCAGAAAAGTCGATATTTAGTACGTATTTATGTATAGAAAACGTTTTTTATGGCACGACATTAATTACCGATGTTAATGTGCAGTTTGAAATTTTCCATCAAGAGAACAGATATTTTTTCTTACTCGTATTTGTATCGCATTATAGAAAGCAAAACGTTAAGGGAAGTAAAAAATTACGGCATCACCTATTTGACTTTTGGTTGCTTTATGTTTTTACTAAAGATACAAAAGGTCGTGATTTTTGTGAGATGAGTTCGACTTGGCACATTGTCTAATTTTATACTGAAACCGAGATTTTTTTCCACAAAATTTTATTACATGGTATACAGAAAAGAAGGTAGTTCAATTTTCATCTTGTCGTCGCAATATTAACAACCTGACAGTTAAACAGATTGTGACATTTCATGCTATCATACCCAATAAAAAAAACAGGAGTTGCAAATGATGTCATGTGTATGTGCCTACATATATACTGATAAGCAGTAACGATATGTGGTGACTAAATTGATGTAACCATTGCCGTTTTCGCCATTTAAAACGCATTGCGTGTGATATGAAAATAATGGAAAGGAAGAAACAGGAAGATTGAAAGCTTGGGCCTAATAAAAAAATTGATGGATAGAAAAATGAAAAAAGATTTATGAAATGAGTCTTACATATTAAGAAGCTATAAAAAGGAAATACATTAGACATAAACCCAAAAACCCGCAGGGCGTGTACGTTGAGACATTCAAATAAAAGAACAACATGCAGGTTGAAGTCGTCATCTTCATGACTCATCGTCGGCGGAGAAAAGCATCATAAATTTATGTATATGCACACAAACATTTAACTACAAAGTAACTACATTAGATAATTTTTGTATGCACCGTAGATGTAACTGTGCATAGCAAAATTAAGAAAACTAGGAGTGCCAGTTAATGTCGAAATTCTACCGTTTTTCTATTTTTTAAGACTCCTGGTGAGATTTTCTAACTTAGAACGTCGTTTAACTTATGAGGTATAAATTTACTTACCGGTAAATTTCCTGCTTTGAACTTAAAACGTGACAAATTTTTTTTATATTTTTGATTAACATTTCAGTTTGTCGAAAAACTTCAATAATTTGATACATATCGATATTTCAATGTATTTCAAAAACGCTAAAATCCAATAACTCAACAAAATTCAGCTCGATAAGTTTCGATAACTCAAAAATGTATATATCACGATAACTCGATAAACTTTGGATACCTTTATAAATTTCGATAACTCGGTTAATTTTAAATGTTCCATATTTTTCGAAAGCTATCGCCAAATTTCGATAACTCCCTACAATCTGGTAACACCCATAAAAATCGATAAGCACTGATAACTCGATCAACTTACATATATAACCTCGATAGCCCGACGTAGACATTTTGAGAATTCCTAAAACTCGATAAATCGACGAATTTCTGCAAATCAATAAATGAGAACTCTATAAATAATGCTTATTCAAAAAATATCCATTATTTGATCAATGTCATTAATTCGACAAATTTCGAGAATCACATAAATTTTTTAGTTCGATAAATATCTGTATATTTGTATAACTAATTTTCTGTCTATAAATTTCAACAATTCAATAAAAGTTTAACGTTGCAATATCTCAATAAACATGGATAGCCCGATAAATTTCGAAAACTATACACTTCGGTGATTCGACAAATTTCGATAACTTGAAAACTTTCCATAGCTAAATTTTTTATTACGGAATTTATCTCGATTCTTATCGAAAAATTTGAACTAGTATTTCTAATTGATTTCATTTGCGTCTTTATCTTCAATTTTTCCTTCACTTTTTTGTCCTACTCGTTATTATTTATTTCTTCATCATCACATTTATCTTTATTACGAAGTTTAATTTCAAACACGAAACAAAATAAAATGAGAAAAACACTCAAATTGAACAGATTGCAACAACAAATATACACAAAAAAGACGATTTTGGCCGTAATTTTCAATTAACTTTGAAACCATAAAACTCTCCTCTTGTACAGAAAAATGCATTTCCAATTATGAATTTGGCTTCAGTGCAACCGCTAAGCAAGCAGTGACAAAATGTATGTTAGCGTATTAATATATAGATGGTGCTTAATGCCTTTTAAACGTAACGAAAAAAAAATTGCACTAAGGATGACACAACGCCGCAACCTTTTGTCTCCAAACAAAAGATCGTAACTAATACAAAATTCAAAATTCAGGTTTTGATTGATATGATGGATTTCATCGAATAACAACTCCCACATCTTTAAATGAAAAAAAATATTAAAAACAATTAGTCATGACTTTTTACATTTCAGTTACGTCTTTTCGCATTTCAGGTGACGATATGTTTACATTTTTCTTTTCACAAATATTGGTAATGAAAGTTAAATAAAGTTTCACTGAGCCCGCTACCAGTTTATCAAAATACCTCCAGCACAAGCTTCGTTCGTTTATTATTCTAAAATATTAACAGGAATTAGAATTTCTGGCGTAAACATGTAGCACTACACTATATGCTTATAAACCAAATAAAGTATTTTTTACTTATATACGAAAACATATATGAACATTTATTAAATGTAATACGGGAATTTATTAAAGAAACATACTTGGGCATGATTCCACGAAAGTACTTATTAATCGCTATTAAACGCTGGCACAAAATTTTAAAGCGCGCACAAAATGAAATGGTGAACAATTAGTCAAGAAACATCTTCGATGTTTTGATTTAACATCGGATTCGTAAAAACGTCGACGAACACCGATGTTTGAAGCCTTGACCAACAATGTTGCTCGATACATCGATGGTTTTTTACATCCCTAGCCCAGTGGGAAAAGTAGTAATACATTACATGCGTGATAAACAGGGAACGGATTTTTAGAACCTAAAAACCTATAAAAAAGGAAAAATAAAACAAATAAATAGGCTAGAAAAGGCAATATAAAATAGTGAAGTAGGTAGGAAAAGACACTAGAAATCGCAAAAAAGGCAAAAGAAAGCACTAAAATAAAAAAAAAACCCAAAAAGTAATCAAAAAATACAAGTATTTTATGATGTTTATTTTACAAGTAAAACGAGCAAAACTATGAATTAGTTTAATGATATGGAAAATTTGTACTTTGAAACTTAAACAATTTTCTTCTTTCGAATTTTTAACTCACAAAACTTTAATCTCCATAGTTGTAGTAACATTGAATCACAAGATGAATTTTGAAGTTTTCTGGCAGCATTTTCATTCGATTTTCTAATCTAAAACATTGAACGTTAAAAACTTTCATATTATTAGGAATAAGGGATTTTACTTGCCCTTTACAATTAAAGATAGAAAATACAAAAAGGGCTAATATCTTAAATAAGGCAAAAAGGCAACATCAAAAGTGTATATATGGAATCAAGGAAGGAGAGTACACTCTCTCTCTCTTAAGCAGAAAAAGCGAGATTTCCATAAAATCCGTTCCCGGGTGATAAATAATGTAAAGTATTTCTTATGAGTTCTAGATTCTGTTACTGTTTACTATACAATCAACATTCTAAAGTTGAATTGAATGCCACACTTTTCCTAGGGCATAGCCGTGGGAAAAATAATGCATTTTAGAATGTGAAAACGGCTGTTTTACTGATTACTATTTCGATTACTTTGCATTACATTTTCCCACTGGGAGAATACATAGAAGCAAGAAAATAAAAGCACAACCAAAAACCTTGAACGCCATTTCCGCTCTCTTCACCCCGCTTTGCAATTCTTTGTTTTACTGTAAAGTATCTGAAAGTTGATGCGTGTCTGCTCATCAAATCAACAACAGACTTTACGAATTAAATAAAAGTGAAAATATTGAGGAATATCTCCTGAGAAGCAATGATTTTAAAGTTACTTTTCTGTGGCAAGCTGAATGGCGTGGGTCTTGTAAATTGATTTTATGTAAATTTTCACTTGTCAGTCTGTCAAAGCAAAGAACAGAGCTAAAGGTAAAGCTATAAAATAAGTGATACCAATGGCGGAGTGATAATATTGCTACAAAAAGCACTCGCAAAATATTGAGATAATCAGTGCACTTGTTGATATCTACGTGCGCCATAAAATATAAACCTTATAAGGTTGCAAGCAAGATGTATTCCTTTAAAAGAAACCATAAATCTTTTGCCAGAAATTTGGTACAAAGTAAATAAGTAATCGCTTTACTGACTTTGGCTTTCGATTCGCAAATCAGAGTAGGTTAGAAAGTAGCTTGAATCCTCCATTGTTCAACATTTAATAGCAGCGTTTAATCAGAGCATTTATAAGCTTTGTTGCGGCGTATTTGCCGAAGAGATTTGGCTTTTTATTTTACCTTTTTTTAACTATGGTCTCAGTAGACTTCTAAAATCTATTACTGGATTTTTATAGTAATCATACTCTTTAGGGCGAAATTTTCATAATAAGCTGATTTTCCCGCAAAAATCTCAGATAATAGGTGCGCCTAGAAATATACAATACGAAAGACTATGAAGCCTAATGTTATATGAAGAGGTAATATTCTTTGGAAAAATTCCATAGTTTAGGCCAGTAGCCTCGCGAGGCTATGTGTGCTAAGTCTGCACACATATTTTATTATTTTACAGATTTTCGGAGGTCGATATCCGATTTCGTGAATCCATTCAAGCCAATTAATGGACTGGAACTGATAATATTTTGGTCGCCCACCGTTACATTTTGCTTAATGGATAGAGATTTAGCAGGAGGGAAAATTTGCGCCTTGATGTGGATACACAAAGTGGGGAGACTCACAGTTTTACCTCGACTTCGAACGGCGATTACATTTTTATGAGAAGTTGTTTTTCATGACAGAAATAAACTCATAGGTTTTCCATCGCTTGCCGAGGGGAACCCTCTATTAGTTTTTAGTTTAAAGTTTTTTATAGTGGTTGGAAGCTGGGCTCGAACCCAGGTCCTGCGAAATGGTATTGCGCACTTCTAACCAGTACATCACAACGGCCAACGCTGTTTTTCATGACAGAAACAAACTCATAGGTTTGCCATCGCTTACCGAGGGGAACCCTCTATAAGAAAAAAGTTTTTATATAGTGGTTGGAAACTGAGCTCGAACCCAGGTCCTGCGAAATGGTATTGCGCGCATCTAACCAGTACACCACAACGGCCAACGATTCCAAAGCCACCTTCGATTGCACGTATAGGCAGCCTTCTACACGTCTCGGTGTCTGAATTTGAGTTCCCCGCGAAATTAACAGCTGTGTAAAATGACATGGAAAAAATTAAAATTGCGAGACTCTTAATCAAATAAAAAAAAAATAATAGCCTCAACAACTGCATCATTTCTCTTCCTCTTCCAAGAAACGTGCGCAAGATAAAGCATCTGCTATCAGCCAGCAAACAGTCTGCGCGTATCCGGCGGTGATAACAAAGGAAAGGGAGGGCGATGGAATTACCAGATGAAGACATTTACTATTGGCATCAGTTGGCATGGAAAAGAAATTATTGGTGTGCTTTATTGGAGTCATCAGAAGTAAAAACAAGTCAATAGCGTTACAAGACCAACGGGGGTGGTTTTAACCTTATTTCAAGCATTTTTGATTGTATGCTCAGTTAGACTTAATTAAATAATTTAACTGTGTTGGGTAGAAATCGATAAAGCGCTTACAACGCTCTTACGCGATATAAATATATTTGCATATGTAAATGCTACTTTTTTGCATCGTATGTATCATATATGCATGAGAACGCAACAGAAAAGTAGCATCATATGCAAATACTACTTACAGTAGTTACTGATTTTCGCTGATTTCGTATTTCTCCGAATTACCGTTCTTTCGGATGTGGGCATACGATTTCAAAAATGTTCAACTATTTGCTACATATGAAGCTCTACGGCTTACATCTATGCCAAGTTTGGTAGAAAGTGTAGGAAGAAGTGGCAAACGGATCATTGTAAATATCAATTTTGAGTAAATAAGATGCAAACTACCGCAACATGGGTGGTAGGCGTGATTATTGTCCGATTTCAATACCACTCGTCCTTAGTTCAGAAAAAATACACGTAAGAGGTTACATTAGGATAGCTCAAGTTTTACTCAAGTTATGATGTGCAGAGACGCACAGTGTGGGACTAGATGAAGCTAGGTGGACAAAAGTCAATGTTAAATTTGAAACTAATAACTGTACCTTTTCACGAAAACCGATTGAAAAAGGAGCATCTTGGCGTATAAGTTACCCAGACGATATGAAAATGTTGCTCATTCGCCAAGTACGTTCGATATAAACTTTTCCATGATAAATGGTAGACCGAATATAGATCCGCCATTTTAATTTTTTAAACCCCAATTGTAAAGTTTTAAGCGAATCCAATCGATTTTGAATTTTTTTGTCCGCCATATTGGATTCGCTATTTTGAATTTTTCTAATCCGATTTCAGATATGTAATTAGCGACCCCGATACCTCGCGCATAACGAATTCTAAACAAATGCGGTAAATTTTTAATCAGCAACCCTAAAAACTTGAGAATCTGTCTTGACCTAATAACTGACAACTATTTTAACAAACTGAATGACAAATTTATTTGCATGTTTACGGACAAGCCGTTTTCTAAGGGCCGCAGCATTTACGCAATACTGAATTTTCAATTCTGCGACGTCTTGTTTGATGCATTATAAATTTACGAGTCTATCGACATGCTTACGTTATTTTTATCCCATAGAATTTAAATAAATATAATAAATATAAATAAAATCTTTTCAATATTTCCTGAGGGAGTAGTCAAGTTACTCATTGCACCACGAATTATAAATAGCATAAATTTTAAAAATTAAAACGATGAAGAAGACAAAGAAGATTAATTCGATTCATAAAACGTGAAAGACGACGGGTCCTAATTTTTTGAATAACTGGGAGTGCATCTTTTAATTGAATTTACAATTTTATGTCTTAATAAGTTCTCCATATAATCTTTATTTAAATTTAAAAAATTTCAGTTTTCTAAATTTTTCAAAATTCGTATATACATTTTTAGGTGCATATGTATGTATCTACATATTATTTTATGAATTAAATTTATTACTTTCCAAACTAGGCTTTTGTTTTTTTTTTTTTGAGAGAAAGTTTATTGAAACAAAAAGTTTTTCAATCAAGCAAGGCACATTTAATAGGTAGTAAATAGTGGTAGAGCAGCTGATTTGATTTTATTTTTTTTTCAAATTATTTGGTCTCGAAAATGTCAAATATTTCAAATTTCAACAATTTTTAATGAGCTTGAGGCCGTTTTTAATGAAAAACGTATTACATTATCAAGTTTAAATAGCACTGGAACAGCTGCGCTTCATTGTAGTTGGCTTAACAAATGACATAGTGAAAAAAAGCAACAAGAATTCACAAGGCGAACTTAGCACAGTACGTAGGCAACTGGCTCAGTCAGTGGGATCGTCGGTTCGAACCCTACTGAAAGAAGTCTGATGAGGAAATGTGGTGATTTCCGAAATAGCTATCACTTCTGCCATTTTTTCAAATTATTGCTGTTTTTCATTAAAAACGGCCTCAAGCTCAATAAAAATTGTTTAATATAGATAACAAAAAAATCTAAATTGTTAAAATCTATAATCATGTGAAACCTTTTTCCATACAAAACAAGTGATTGAATAGCAGCTTTTGGAAAGTGCGCCCAACTCAGCAGCACAACCACTGATTACTGGACAAATTTATTAAGAAAGAAAGTTGCAACAATTTTTTTTTTCAATAAATTTTTTTTTTGTATATCGCATAGCACACTTTGATTTGGAAAAAAAATCAGAACAGTTTTTGATACTTTCGATACCAGAAGTAACAACAAAATACACGCAAATGTTGTTTTTGCTTTAATGCTCCTACCTGTTTGATATTCCTTGGATATAAGGCATTTTAGAATATAAAAGAAAACTATTATTTAAATTCTCTTTCTAAAAAATATTTATGCGGCCCTATTATTATTAAATTAACACTTTTTGGCCCAATGGGGCATTTCCGGCCCTGGTCATAACTATACAATTTTTGTTAGTTCTGATCTAAAACACTAATCAAATAATTTTGTCCAGCTAGCTTCTTCTAGTCGCCACACTGTGAGACAGACTGCTATTTAATGTTTTTTTTTTAATAATTTATTGATGGTTTTGCTGGCAAAGAGGTTTGATGGACATGCTACTTAAAGACCAATTCAATCCCATACAATTTATTTATTGTTACCCGCCTGTGTATGAAGCTCCCGGCAAGATCTAGATGTTAATACCTTTTATCATGAGAAAAGTGTGTTCATATTCAGAGGATTTTTTTTTTCAAGTGTTTAAAAATGTATCTGATAATAATTTAGCTACAGTTGTTATTCATGAAATAGCCACTTTGTGCTGTAGTGGCAAACCTCGAAGTGTATTTCTGCCGTGAAAAGCAGCTTCTCATAAAAATAAAATCGCCGTTCGGAGTCAGCGCACGCCACAAAATCCGAAGGAGAGGCTCGGCCAACCTGCGCAAATCTATTTGTTATTCACTAATTGGTAAAATTTTTATTAATGTTGTCTAATTTTACTACAGGAAAATTTTTAGGTTTTTAAATGGCACACAAAACAAAGCCGAAACACGTGCACTTAATTTTTAGTTGTAGAATACGAACCTGTATTTCCCAAAATATTTTCATTTTTATGAAAAAAAAATTAAGTTTGACAGGGAAAATTAAAAAAAACACACTTGCAATTTTTTTCTTTATTATAAAGCTTGTTCTTTTACTAAAAAAAAAACAACAAGCTATTAACGAAGAAAATCAGTGGATAAAAAAAGTTGTGAGTGGTCAAAGGAAAATGCGTCTCGATTTTTTGGAATGAAATATGAGCAGGAAAGAATGTTACTCATACGCCATGTACATGGCCATACTCGTACTTATGTGTGTACTCCTACATGGCGTATGAGTGAAATTTCCCATGTTAAAATTGGATTTTTTTGTCATTCATAATGCAAACCTCATAAACAAAATATCTTGGGGAAATTACATGATCTAAAAAAGATACGTAATCTACGACCAGAAATTAAGTTTACGCGTCTCGGCTTCTTTGTCTGTCATTTTAGCGTTCCTTCAGCGTTATTGATACATTTCTGTTCCTGAAATAATGAGAATTTAAGAAGGGTTTTTACTACCTCGCAGTTTTATGCCTGCAAGACCAGACTGTGGCTAAACTTTTACTGCATTTTACATAGTAAATAATGGAAATTCGCTGCTAATAAAACATAACCTGCATATATAAAACTTGTTTTCTAAAACAAGCACAAAAGAAACATAACCTTTTGCGTGTCAAGAAATCAATTTAACCGCCTGTCAGAGCCAACTAAGCTGTCTGTGCAAAAACTTTGCAGCCAGCAACATAAGCTTTTCAAAACTAAACTTAATTATGTGGCATAATGTTAAGCGACAGGCCAAACAGAACCAAACCGACGGACAATGCATGGCAGAACGAAGTCGATGAATGCAAGGCAAACGCCTAAGCGCCTGACATGGGTTTACAAAATGAACATATTAAAAGAGAAACAATAAAAAGAAGAAAGATAAATTCACTCGTTTGCACAACGGACGCAATGGTCCTTAGAAGTATACAACTGACAACAGTGTAGACTTTGTTCCCATGTGTAAAACACAGTAAATTTCTGCCACAACTGTTCACACAAAAGCGTATATGCAAAATATTTTGCAGCTACATACAATTTTCAGTATTTTATTCTTCCCCTTATTCGCTCCGCTTCAAGGTGCTGCTCGAATCATTTTCTCACATTCTTTAATTTGTTTTGCTAACCAACAAAGTAGGTTATGCACTCACAACATGACCGCCACAAATGTGCGGGAATTGGGCTTACGCTGAGAGGAGAGAAAACAAAAACACAAATTGTGATTACACACTTAAGGCTTTAAAGATGGTCATAAAATACGGCCAAGCTCTCGAAGGACATCATAATACACATGTAATGGCCCGCTCACCAGCATCTAGCCACACTGGAAAGTAGCGATTTCATGCTTTGGCAGCTCACGTTTGAGCTTGTGAAAATATGCCTTAGTACCTATGTATGTACCCTGCAGTGAAAAGCTGAACCAGTATGCACAAATTCCAGTTCATGAACTATTATTTAAGGACAAAAGTCATACCAGTCCGTTATGAACCATAATTATACCAGTTCCTCGTAGAAAAAAGTAAACTAGTTGGTAGAAATTCTAGTTCGAAAACTGGTATTAAATAGGGAAGTCATACCAGTTCGTCATAGACTATAATTATATCAGTTCCCGGAGTGAAATGCCAATATAAATACTAGTTCATTAACTAGTATGTGCTAAAGCGACGGCCTACCATTTCGGCGATTTCGAAAAACTTATGCGATCAGCGACATCTGTCTGAACACACAACCAAAACTAAAATGCGGTTAATTGCTTTCATCACGAATGTCGGCTGTGGCGTCGAGTGAAGACTACCGGATTCTGGTTCTGAGATCTCAGGTTCGAGTGCCCGTGTAAGTTGTTAAAGTAAGTAAATTAATTTAAATAACTGTGTCAATTTAAATAGAAAATAAAAATTGTACATAAATTTCATTTCATTTGGAAATAACCTAAGTACTCAAATACCATAAAAAAATGAAAATAAGACATAATTTTTTGTTCTTTTTAAAACAATAAATTTAAAAATTACAAGAGATATAAATAAAAAATAAATAAATAAATAAAAAATAAAATAAAAAAAAAGATTCGCTCATTGAGATTCGAACTCGGATCTCTTGATTTGACGTGCCAAACCTTTACTCTGTCGGCCATTGCCACTGTTGCAGCGCCACGAGCAAAATTACATACTTATGCTTTTCACGGGGGATGAATAGGGAGTCTATCCCGTCAACTGGTATGATGCTACTAGTTTTTCTACTGGTAGCGTGCTGATGCAGAAGCGGACAATTGACATCTCCTATGACACCGCCATGTTAAAAATACCAGTCGCTAACATTGGAAAAGGACACAACGTGAACTAGTTGGGCTGAAACACAAACTGGTAGCATTCTGGTTCACAACTAGTAGCTTTCCCTGCAGGGTATGTACTCATATGCGCATATATATGTTACATACATATATGTTTTTCTCTTACTTATAGCTACGGTGCCCAGATTTCTGTAGAAAAAAGTCGGGACATTTCTAAACCATTGCATCCGAACATACAATTTTGTTTTTGGAATAAAGATACATCTTTTAAAACAGTTTTATCTAAAACAAAATAAAGACAAAAAAACTCGCAAAATTATCGAAAAAATTTATACACATAATATATAAGATGGCGAGAATGTAAATAGAAAGAGACATTTTGGAAAGTTTGGCTACTTTTCTTCGATTAAAAAATATTTATTAATTTTCTTATGAAAATATTACCTAGTATTTAAAAAACCCAAGTAAATCAAAATTTCACACTTTGTAGAACATTTGTAAAAATTCGACGAACCTTAACAAATATTGAACACAATTTTAAATAACTTTACTCAGATTTTAATAGTTTGAAGTAGTAGTAGTAGTAGGACTTTCCGTTGATTTTTGGCAATTTCGACAATTTTTTTTTTGTATGGAGAAAATAAGCAGCACCTTCCACAAAAATATTTACCAAAAATTAACGGTAAGTCTTAGCTACTTAAAATTCGCACTTTGAATTGAATGGGCTGACTTACACGGCCTTTGTTAGAAAACGAGCTACACTTTTATAAAAATTTAATAAACATTTAACAATCGAAAGAGAAATAGGCAAAGAATGCTAAAATTTCTCTTCCCTATTTATATTTTCGCCACTGTATCCACAGCGTATATTTTTCGTATCCATGAATTAGTATTATTTTTTATAATTTCACGAAATTCAAGTTAGAATCATTTCAGGAAAAAAAACTTAACAAATAATTATAACACTATTAAACAAATTCTGACAAGAGTGATAGACTGCAATATAGTGAGAGTAACAGTTTCAGAGAATAAAATATAACCAAAGATCATAAAGAATAAGGATGCTGGCTACATATCGTCACTATTTACGAATAAAGGCGCGCTAGTGTTTTGACGACGAAAAAAGACGCTTAAAAAATTCTTACGAAAAAAGACGCTTAAGGGAAACTTCGGCGAAAAAAGAAGTAAAGCCTAGATGACGGCGAAGAAAGACGCGTAAACATAGATTTATACCTCTCCAAGGGCTGCCACTTCAGCATCATTCCACAAAAACTACGACCACGACCACGATATTAAGTGTTCGGGTTTTCTTTCGCCGTCAAATATTTTAGCGCGTCTTTCTTCACGGTCAACTATGTTAGGAAGTTTTTTTAGACGTCTTTTTTCGCGGTCAACTTTTCTGCTCGCGCCCTTATTCATGTCTAGTGACGATATGTTTATAGCTCCCTTATATTCTCTGTTCTTGGTGATAATAAAAGTGCTGCCACTTGCGGCCAGAGTACAGGGAGACTCTTGTTAAATGAATAAAGAAAGCACTGAAAAACGGGTATTTAATCGATACAAATATGAAAAATCTGTACACTTATATGTCCCTACTGTTAAAAAATATTCAGCGAGACAATTTTCTCATAATCGGTACTTTCCCGCCAAAATCGGTACAAATGGTACCGTACTTATAGCACATCTTCCTCTTCAGACAACTCACAACGGCCTCGAGAATAGGCCGAGGGGATCAACTGAAGGACGACGCACTTAACAACTCCCAGCAACTTCATAACAGGTTTAATTATACAAAATTGAGTAACACGTCTGGCATACAATATCACTTAAAAGGCCTAGAACGGCTGTAAAGGCTGCATGGGCAGGAGCGTCGAGTTTAACATACTTTAAGTCATGGTATAAACTATGTGGGAACAATGCATTGTGATAGTTTAATATTTTAATAACTCTACCCTTCCTAGTCGAGTATCGCTCCGCAATTGTTTGTCAGCGAAGAACTTTACCAGTTGCATATTTTCTCTATGACGTGAAATCAGGTATTTCTAGCAAATAAAAATTAACTTTTTGTTACTTCTATTGGCTTCCGGTATTCACCCTTAGTTATGCTAGTTGAGGCAAATAAATTATCTATACATATAATAAAATTGTAGCAGACCGATCTCCATATTTTCAAGAAAAACTATTATGGGGGGTCTTTATAGAAGGCAAATCAACAATTTTCATAATTTTTGTTTCTCCGTCTTTCTGTCTGCGTGTCTGTATGTTTGCATGCGCATCACTCCAAAATGAATGCATGGAATTAGTGATAGAACTTTTTTGTAAAAGTATCGATACTAGTACTCATTTAGAATACTTTAAGGAAGAATCAATGCCAGCACTGGTAACTCTTATTCAATGTTGTGTAAAAATTGAATGGCTGTGCCGATTGCAAGTAGCTCCGTAGAACAAAATATGTATTCATTTTTACTATGGCAGTATATTTCAATTCAAAACTTTAAAGCTCTTTTTTCGAGTTTTTGATTTCTTGAGTTGTGACAGCATTGAAGTAAATGGGAATTATGTTCATTTACATGACATTCATACTAGATATCGAAGATAATTTCGGAACATTCGCCACAATATTTATTTGCTGGATAATTTTAAAAACAAATTTCAATTTAATTAGAAAAACGAAATTTTGTATGTAATTTAAAATTTTTTTGAATTAGTTCCAAAATAGATGAACAATTCATTTGTCTGCATTTATTAAACTCTACAATTTATACTTGGTATCATCTAGTTATCTAAACAAAACTAACGGCAAATATATTTAGCAAGAAACTATAAATTTTTTACATAATTAGTAGCGTGGGTCGAACATCAGCTTTTTTGGAATTTTTATTAGTAATAGAAAAAATATGGTTCATTATGCTCTAAAAAGTCAATATCTTGGAGTCGCCCAAGTCCATCGAATTTCAAGTGATAAAAGAATTGTTTCTTAGCCTACTTCAATTCTCTACAAAAAAGGTCCATATATCAAAATAAGTTTGCGCGTCTTTCTTGGCCGTCGACTAGGTGGAGGCGCCTTTCTTCGCTGAAGCTTATTTATGCGTTTTTTTTCGCGGTCAACTTTTGAGCTCGCGACTTTATTCGTGTCTAGTGGCTTAATACTTTCGAGGATAATTGCAATTTTAGTTAATACAAATGTAGTAATTCATTTATTTATTGATTTTTTTTTTAACCCATTGTACTTTGACGGAATTGGACGAGCCTAATCCAATCAAAACCAAACAAAATTCTAAAAAAGCGGATTTTCGGCCCCTCGTTAATGATTAGGTTTGAATTACTCGAGAGCCTAATATTACATTTACATTGAGCCCAAATGCGTCATTTGGGCGAGAAACCTCAAATGCGAGGCCAAATCACGCATTTCTCCATACAAATTCACATTTCCAGAATGACGCATTTCGACGCATTTACACAAAATCACGAAACAAATGCGTTCCAATTGCCGTACTATTTTATTGAACGCACTCAGAAACAAAAGTTCCACAAAAGCTTTGGTTTGTCTTTGACATTTGGAATTTTTCAAACACAAAACAAACACAACGAAATAAATAAATCTTTGAAATTTGTGTGTAAAAATTGTTAATTTATACAAGAGCTTTACACATTTTTAGTTTAATCAAAGAATAATTGCCTTTTTGTGTCCAAAAAGCGTTAACAATATAATAAATGTAGTGTTTGTTTACATACATTTTGTTTTTGTCTTCCCTTTTCATTTGATGAGAAGTCAAAACAAATGCGGATCAAGCAGTGTAAACACCTTCAAATGACTGATTTCAAATCACGCATTTTGGTCCAATGTAAATGTAATATAAGGTGATGGAACAGTTCAAACGGCGCATTCAAATTCAACGTACTAAAACACCTTTGGAAAGTATAGTTGTGTCTCAAGTTCTGGAAAATGAATGGCTGTGCAATCTTAAATCTACCTCTTTCGATTAAGAACAAAATAAAAGTTATAATGAATATGAACAATGTAAATGTGTCTATCAATTTCAAAATAATTTATGCATAAGAATTTATTTTCGCGGATATAAAATGTACATTATACATTTTTTTTTCAGGTTGAACAAATACAAGCTGAATACAAAGTTTTGGCTCTGCAGTATCATCCAGATAAGAACGACGGAGACAAAGACGCTGAGATAAAGTTTCAAAAATTAAAGGTATTAAAGTCAAAATTTCCAATGATATTATATTTATCGAAACTACTTTTTAAAATTTATAAGCGATTTTTTTTATATTTAAGAGGTTTGCAAAATACTGAAGCCAATCGTTTCTTTATACATTTTTCATTGTTAGTACCTTATATTTAAGTATAAAGTTTATTACATTGCTTGAAAATTCGCCTATCCCGCGCTTGGGTTAGGAGACTATGCGGCTAAACTTGTAATTACTTTCTAACTGTTCATTAAAGAGCAGGAGAATTGCGCGTATGGACGATTCACGTCAATTGGCCCAGAACTCGGCCCAAAATTCCAATCAATGAAAGTGAACACGCAGTATGTCTACTTTTAAACTACTTAACACCCTTATATAAACTTTTTAAATGGCGTTTCTATAAATTTCTTTCTGCAAATCGTGAAACAAAATTAGATCACGACTTATTTTATAGTTTTCGGGGTCGCTGATTACGAATCTGGAGTCATATTGGAAAAATTAAAAATGCCGGAGCCAATATGGCGGCCAAACAAATCAAAACCGATTTCATTCGCTTAAAACTTTACAGTTATGAGTTCTTAAAATCGCTGATTATGAAGCTGAAATCAAATTCTAATAACTTAAATTGGATCTACCATTTATCACGGAAAAGTTAAAGTCGAACGTACGTACATGGCGTTTGAGTAACGTTCTCCAAATGCCAGGGCAAACGGACCCTTTACTCTCAATTCCAGATACGTGTATTGAAAAACAGAGCGGGAAACTAGTATCCACAAACACATCAAACTTGCAATTATAAAGCGGAATGAAGTATTTATCAGCAATCTTAACCTCTGCCAAATTAGGCCTTGAAAACGTCTTAAATAGCGCGTTCTTAGGTAACTTTACCGATATCAAAGTAGCAATCCGGACCCTTTCCAAAAAGGACAATCAAATTCCAGCTTGCTAATGAGTGATTCGGACGAATTATGGGACCGAAACTATTTTTTGGACCCATCGGATTTCCTTTGAGAGCCATAATTTCGGAGTGGATGCACTCAGAACACAACAAGTACTAATGAGCGACAAGAATCATGTGACAGACTAGGCTTTTCGGCGAACCTTTTCATAGGAAGAGCAACTTTCCATTTAATAGAACTACTCCCCCGCTTAAATTTTTAAATGCATCGAATGGGTGTGACGGCAATATCAAAATATCGGCTCTACCTTGCAGACGATGAGATATTAGAACATATTATTATGTACTTAATTTTAAAGCGTCTGTAGTTTTAGCCTTTTTGAAAAGAATTCGCCTTTCTGAAACCGAATACCGGGATTTAGTGTTGAAATATAAGGGAAGACGGAGGTATCCTGGGCATTCAAAGTCCATATTTACTTAGCTAATGAACTAAGTCAGAGATCAAGAAGGATTCCTATATAAAATATTTAGCGATTACGTATATTTAGAGGGTTATTGAGAGGCATTTTTGAATAACTGGGCTACTATCACCGGGGAGTCGCTTTAGTTTCATCTCTATGTTCAATTTCCAGCTATTTAGTTCAGATGTTTTATTATCGCCACTTTGTCCCTGCGATTAATAGCCATATCTAAGCAAAAGCGTTGAGCTTTCCTTCTGTCGCTTAACGTTAACGCCGAAGTATCATACGTAAACAAAAGCAGAAACTTTTCTAGTAACATCAACAACGAGCATAGTTTTTTGTGTTTGAAATACGAAATCACAGTTTCATCACCTGTCAAATCAGATTTTCCAACCGCCCAGCATTACCGCCGCGTGAATTTGGTATGCTTTATAGCTCAACTAGCCACCGACGTAAAACCGTAGACCGTAAAATCAACTTAATATTTATTCTTCTTATTTGGGACTACAACCTTTTGTCGGTATGGGCCGAGAAAAATAATAAAATGAGGCTTCCACCGCAACCTAGTGGTCTATTGTGCCCTCCACTCTTCACAATACCTTCTGTAGACCTTAATCCCTGAGAAAATTCAACAGTACCTTAGCGGATAGGGCGTGAATGTGCCTAAGCTGTGGCCACGTTGAGCCTAAACTTCTCTCACGTCTTCCGCAAACTACCTTACATTCGGTGAGGATGTGTAGAGGTGTCTCGCTGGTAGAGTCGCAAAACCGACAAAGGTCACTCGACCATAACCTCAGTTGGTATAAATGCCCTCTCAGCCTGCAGTGTCCTGTGAGGACACCTGTTACTATTCTAAGCTGCCCTTTTGGGAGCTCAATTCAACTTTGGAATTTTTTTCTGTTATAACCTCCCAGTAAACTCTATGCCTGACGCATTCCTGACAAACTTTGCCAATTTAGATCCCTCGTAGTGATCCTCTCTATTCTAAGCTCCTTTTTTAGATTGTTGGGACCCACGCCTAGTAAAGGCTCAGGGCCAACTTGAGTAATGGCTGCCGCCTCTCTTGCGAGACAGTCAGCCACCTCGTTATCCTCTACTCCTTTGTGACAGGTACCCATGCTAACTTGATGTTATTGTGTCTACCCAGGCAGTTAAGCTACTCAATTCACGCCAGAACCAGTGACGATTTGACCTCATAGGTTATATACTCTCTACACATGATTGTAGCCGCACATAGGTAGATGGCGTAAACTTCTGCTTGGAAGATGCTCGTATATTTCCCCATAGGAACAGAGATCCTGGCCCTGGGGCCGACAATTCCAGCAATTATTCTTTCTGGGGTCTTCGAGCCATCCGTTTACCAGTGCCAAATGCAATAATGAAGTAGTGCCTCGAAAGCGGAGACACTTCAGGTTGCTTTACTGCAAAGCGTAATTTTGAATCTCTTTTCAAAGGCTATGCCTATGTTATCTCTAGGTAGCAGGGCTAGTGGGAGCGAGGACCCTAACTTCTCCATACTCCTAGAGGAAATGACTTTACCTTTTCCAAATCCCTCTCTCGAAATGTTAAGCAGAGCTCTTTTGGCTATATAAAGAGGCTCAAGTTCAAGGACTACATCGCCGTCGTTGGACATGTGCGCATCGCTCCTGCTAAGCATATACATGCCGGTCGTTGTAGCCTGGTGAGCGATTGTCTCCCCATAGATAATCATTGGCCAAGACTGAAAATTTTCGCCAGTTGCCCGAGTGCAGACAAGTCCTTCTGCACTTGACCCTTCCGTTTTTCTCATGGGCGCTATTAAGATGATGCTTTTCGCATCTAGCATATCTTGAAAAAGTTACAAGTGAATGAATCGCCCTTTCTAAAACTTCGTTTGGTTTGGCACGGAGAAATCTTTGTCAATTCGAACGGAGCTAAAGGTTATGCTCAACGTCACTCTACATATCCATATTAGTTTTACGGTGTGTGCCAATTTGCTTATTAAGTATCTTCTCCTAATAGACGTACTGTGAAAATCTGGACAAGGATGCTGTTACCGGGTCAAAAGCCACACTGATAGCGTCCAATAAATTGGTTCGTGAAGGACCTTGTAACCGATATTATATAGGCTTATTCTGCGATCATTGGTGCAAGCGGCAGGATCTTCCTTCTTGTGGATTGAACAAAATTCACCGATATTCCAGTCTTCAAGCATGTATTCATCAAACCAAATTATGCTTAACAGCGGGTACATGCTTCCGGCAATCTCTTCGCTAGCGGCTTTGAACAGTTCAGTCGGTATACGATCGGCTCCCGGGGCCTTGTTGTTTTTCGTCCCTATACATTGGTTTCAGTTCTTCTTCATCGAGAATGCAAAGCTGTTAGAGTGCATATTTAAAAGTTCAACAGAAATACTCGTACATATGTTTAAGTATTCCCTCATATATCACATGGTCAAGCATGTCCACCCACTAATGTGCATCAGCTCTAAAAATAAATTGCCAGCACTTGCTGTAGATTTCAGAGAAATTCGTGAACGTCAATCACGCAAAAACTTCATATTTATGTATACATACATATGTACATGTAGGAGTATATCCATAAGCGTAGGTCAAGCGTGTGTGATGGCATAGATCGCGCTGAATGTATGTTGCCATGGAACTAACTCATTTAAAACTTCGCACAAAGTTTATGCTGAAGCTTGATTGACGCATATATATAAAAAAAAAACACATACACATGCCAGAATACTTTTGTTCACCAGAAATGCGTGCACCACAGAATGGGCAATATGACGACTTTAGCCGGAAAAAAATCAAAATGGAATTTTGATGTTTTAATAATTCCAACTTGTTAAGAAATTACCAATTACATAGAAAAAAATATCCTTTGGTGTTTTAAAGGCCACTTAAATATTTTTTTTTTTGTGGGTCAGATTTGAATTTTTGATACTTTTTTTATGAAAAGTACAATAATCAAACAAATATTTTTGAAAGTGGTCTGTTGTTCATCACGGTAGTGTACCAGGACGCTGGAAATATGTTTTAGGCATAGAAATCGATGCCCTTTTTATACAATAAAAACAACTTATATATCATGAGGAACTTAGCTGGAGCAATGTGTCAAAAATACGGGTTTTTTCGTCAAAAAATATCAAAAAAGTCGACCTTTTTTGAACAATCTAAACACTATACTGTCATGTACTTTTCTTAACATTTTTTTGTGAGATTCTTCATGATTCCTACTTTTAGATACCGCAATGCCTAATTCCAAAAAAAAAAAAAAGAAATGGTCATAGTTACCCAAGAGTTGCCTCTAATGGCATCAAATGTACCATATACCTCCATTATTTTTCGCTCCCCAAGAATGTTTTGCTGTGAACATACCCTTATCTGTTCTGCTTTGGATGGCCCCATACAAAAATTACATTTTTATAAAATTGACAGCCACTATTCCAGAGGAGGATAAAATGCATAACCAACCTCCATTATTTTTCTCTTCTCAAGATTTTATTCTACCCCCTATGCTGCTCCCTGCGGCCGCAATGTGGTGCAATGATTAGCCATGCGCGCTACCATTCCGCAGGGCCTAGGTTCAAGCCCGTAAGCGCCTATCTATTATTATTATTATCATGCTCTCTAGGATAAAATACGTGCACTTACGTACAAAAGAAATTTTATTTATTTTTTTTTTTTTTTTCAAGAATAACTGATAAGCCCTGTTTTCTCTTGACCGTAAGAGAAAAATTAATATACATACACTGTGACCAGTATATATTGATATAGAACTGGTAAGTAAAATATCTAAAAATCCTGGAAATATTTTTTTCTTTTTAAGAAATGACAGTGACCAGCCATAACTGAAAAAAATATGTATATAAAAAAATTAAATTGTTATAAGTTATTTATTCATTAAAAATAATTTTTAAATTCAAACTTGAAATATTATTTTATTTGCAGTGTGAAGCTTCAACATTTATTGAAAAGCTTTTGATTACCAAACTAGGTCTATGTATTTCTAAAATAGCTATCAGTTAAAACTTTCAATAAACCATATTTGTTACAAAATCTCTCAAAGGGCCTCTGGCGTCATCCAATCGATCCCCGATTAAGATGAATTTCTTTATGGCCACTTTTTACGACAAATATAAGCATCTGAAGCAATAAAATATTTTTTGCGGTTAACTTGCATGGGGCGGCCCACTGTTCGCCATTTTACGCTACATAGCGTGTAAGTCTCATAGAAAGCGTTACTTTATTTGTTGCGACCGTTGCAGAAAAATGAGTTACACAAAGTAAAAGTTTTATAAAGGCCCTTGGACACGAGTGTGACAAAATAAATAAACGTCAAACAGCTTAAAACGCAAGCTGTGTATATGTCTCTAGACGTAAGGATATGTGGAGGGGCAATCCACGCAATGCATGCACAGCATAGGTTAAGTTGAAGCTTAAAAGGTACATTTTCACTTTTTTTCTCACATTTGTAATATTATTGTATATGCATTTATGCACATATATTCAGCTGCCAGTTGTGAGCCACTGATGGAGAAAAAATCATACAATACAACAACTGCAACATCACGTTCATATGTGCACTCATATGTATGTATGCACTTTCAACCGAATGCATTTTGCACGCAACTGGAGTGTACATTGCGTGCCGAAATTGTATGCGTTTTTTTTTCGAAAAAGAAAAAAAGGAATTTACTAAAGTTCGCCTTGGTTTATAGTATATGTACATGTAGGCGTATATGTATCTGCCTACAACTGTTTGAGAGTAGCAGGTATCACAATGTGCGTGCTACAACCACAAACCTCAAATATTGCTGACAAGGTAGAATGTGGCTCGAAGCGCCAGTGCGTATACGTAGCGGCTTTGTTTTTGCTATTTTATTTTTTTCTTTGCCAAAGTGGAACGTTAGTGATGGGCGTAAGGCAATCTGTTTGATTGCGTTACCATCCTTCTGGATTTAAATTTCAGAACTCGGCTTAGTTGAAATATTTCCGAAGAATCTTAAATGGCTTTGTAAATATGTATGTCATAAAATACTTAGTGAAGTCGAGAAAACATATACTAAGTATGCACCGTAAATGTACATACATAGCGAGATAGGTAGTTAGTTGATTCTTGGGTGTAACAGAACTAGAGACACCGCGATCTGAGAGATCTTTTTTAACTTTTAAAGAGAGAATCCTTAACCCAGTGTTGTCAAGATACCTTCATCTTCCCTAATGAATCCTAAAATTGCCTTCGTAGGCGAATTCTTTATAACAAAGGATTCGACCCCTGAAGCTTTAAAGTGGATCAATCTTTATATGGCCACAGCCGCATAGTGACTTAAAATATGTTCTGAAGTTTCATAATCTGCAAACCAGAGCCGGCATTCCGACTATGCGATCACAGCTATTCGGTGCAAGTAGAATCGCAATTGGTTGTGACCATTATGGGTAGTAGCCTGACGTCCTTTCTATTTTCTAAAATAATGTCGTTTCTGTTGAAAGGGTAGCCGAAGAGCCTGGCCTTTCTAAGGCCCCCACCGCTCGCGCAGTCTGCCAGAAGACTGAAAAAGTGGCCAAAATTGTTGCTTGACTATTTCAACGTGAAAAAAATCAGAAAAAATATGTAAATGGTATAGATTATTATTCAGTAGTACGTCGAAAGGTACCAAGTGTCAATTTTATTCATCGGCAGCTCGATTATTTTTATCAAAAGGAACAAAAGTAATTTATATCTTCATTTTCAAACTTTAGGCTGTCTAGCAAGTTAAAGTTTTATTAATTCCAGTGAAATCTTCATCATCGTTACAATCTTGTGTAAATAGAAACATTGACAGTTTAATACAATGATTCAGAAAAATTTTTTGGAAAAAATTATATATACATATGTGTGTATATAGAAATTTTTGTTAAAGAAATGTCGCACTAAATTTAAATGGAACTTTCTGCCAAAGCAGACCTCTTTGGTGATGGAATCAGATACTCAGCATATTTCCAATGCTGGTATCTTCCCAAGAATTCATGCATGAAGGTTCTTTGTGAAAAAACCGCTGACAGATTGTTGAAGTCCCTCGTGGATGCTATTTCCTAGATAAAAATATGGAAAGAAGTCGATCCATAAACGTACATAATACACATTTAATATCTAAAAATCCATGAACTTTGAATCGAAAGTTTTGGCGTAGAAACTTGTGCGGAGCGTCAGTTTGGCTTAGTTGACGTTGTTGATAGAGCAGACTCGCTGTCACTGCAGATACTGATTTTATGTCCGCGCCTACGATGCCGTCCAAATCCAGTATCAATTTCAGTCTTTGAGCCGTCGGTATAGAAAGTTTTCGCCGAACTTCCCTAGATAGTGTCTGGATCTCTACATTGCTCCCATGTTGGAAATTTAACGACGTAGTTTCTTCCAAATGCGACTCCATATATCAATTTGTGATTAGGTGCCAAAAAAGGAGGGTATATCTCTGATAACTTTGTAAATGACTCTCTGTGCCCAAAACTCCGATCGGTATGCCACAATCAAAAAGAGTCCGGTGGACACATCGTTTTCATTGTTTCTTCTTGGATCGCTAAACCTATAGGCGGCAAATCGAATAAAGCAGTTTAAGCCGGCCCCAACTTTGTACTCATAGCGTACTTAATACCAATACACACGCTCCTGTGTAGCCCTTTTAAGACAAAAACCGTGGTACCATATTTCTACGCCACCATATCTTAGATCCCACATCTTACCAAAGTTTCTCTGACACTGTCCGCAAACTTTCAGCGCTCGATTTACCTTTAGCTCGACGTTAGTTTCACCATGTCAGGCTCGTCTCTAGATATTTCACTTCACGGAAAGACACAGGGTTATACCACGAAGCATTCATCAATATTATCTAAAATTCTTTGCATCTTTACACAGACCTCCCCGAGAGATCTTCCTGATGACAGTGATGAAAAAGTTGGGTCAGCAAAAACTGCCTCATCATTTTTATCCTGGCGGCACAAATGTAATACATACGTACGTACATAAGTATGAACAACGTTTAGTACAAAAAAACTCCATAAAATTTTGTGAGACCTTTTTAAACGCAGCGCCGTAAATCTTGCTAATCCCGTGACTTAATCCACATATCCAACCATTAAGCACGCCCTGCATGTGAGTATCAGTATCAAAATTTGCTACACAAACATCACTGCGATGTTCTCGCACGCCCGCGTTTACAAAAAACAAATATGCGTTGCATTTGTTATATACGAGTGCCGCACTCAGCCGTAGTAGACCAACTTTTTTGCGAATTAACAGGTAAAAATATCCAGTCTGCACTGGAAAAGGTAGCACATGGAAATAAATACATATTTTCTCAACTCCACTCAATATATATTAAAAAAAAACCCTCTTTGAACAAGCAAATTTTTTGTGGTTCAACTCACTAATTTACGTGCTCAACGATGCGAAATTTGGCGGTTAGAGAGCTCATAAAACAGTCCAAAATCGCATTATAATAAAAACCTTCTTGCATACAAGTATACACTGAGGAGAAACCATAACAAGCTGAATTTGAAATCCTTTGGGTACTTGGGCAACCAGTTGTTGTCACTCATTAATTAATTGTTCTTGTTAGCCCTTGCCATGTTATCCATGTCATATATGTATGTTTGTGTGCTTAATAATAATAATATTTTGGCGCTTACAGTTTTACTAAGTGTTTGGCCGAGCTTCTCCTCCAATTTGTGGTGTACGTCCTGATGTTATAACACAAATGGAGGGACGTACTGTTATACTCCGAACGGCGACTGTATTTTCATGAGAAGCTGCTTATTATTTATGCTGGGAGTGCACTCGGAGGTTTTCTATTGCCTGGCGAGGGGCGACCGCTGTTGAAAAAAAAAACTTGTTTTGTGTTTATAATTTAGATGTTGGCCGTACTAGGGCTTGAACCCAGCTCCTACAGAGTGGTAGTACGCAGCTGTGACTACTCAGCCGCAGCGACCGCGTACAAACGTCTATTTCTGTATTAGGCTTGCATGTTTGTATGTACATTGGGGTGGTCGTTAAATGTATGAAGCATATTTCTACATCAGATTTCCTAAACCTTAACCGCAACGTCGATGTTGGTATAGACGCAGATATCACATATAACTTTGGTCCCGATTGAAGTCGGTAAAGGCGTGTCACTACGGGGTCAAAGTTCAGATTACCCTATGAAGACTTAAAAAATTTAATTCAAATATAAAAAAAAATAAAACCAAAAAATATGAAAGGCAGTTTTTTAGTTAAACTTCGGGGCCATCGAACTGGTAAACTGTAGGAAATAATACCGTGTGAAAAAATTTTCTTGCACCGGAAACAGTTTTTTGGCCTTATTTGATGAAAATTATCAATTAAACAAAGCAGAAAATGGTTGCAGCTTTAGGAAAAGACGATTACTTTGAAGGGAAAAAAGTATAATATTGTAACTGGCAGTGAAGAAAAAGTATTGACCAATGATCTATATCAGTTTATAAATAAAAGCAGTTTAGTGTTTTTTAATCGGTTTTCCATTCATCAAGAGTTTATTTATACGTTTGGGCAAAAAATGGAAGTCATACAACAGCTGTCAATAGGATAAAGTACTTAAAAGTGGTAAATCACACGGCAGAGAGAAGAGTTAAACTTGTACAATAAAATTGTGTCCAAGAGTGAGGGGGACAAACAACATATACTGCAAGTTGACAAATGCTATAGAGAAAAATACACTAATTCTAATTAAGTTTTTAATTATGATGTGAAATAGATGAATATATGAGATTTCATTTTTTATGATTTAAAAAAATTAATTGTTTAATTTAAATACTTAGGTTGAAAAATATTATACAAATATTAATTTCTTCTTTTTATAATTTAACTTTATTAAGTCTTCCCAGGTTAATCTGAACTTTGACCGACTCCAGTCGGGACCAAAATGTACCATATGTGATATTCCCGACTTCGACTATAGTAGTATCGATTTTCGGTATTAGAAGAAAAAAAAATTATTTTAATTTTTTGAGTACAAGCCCTAACCGTCTCCAATCGGGACCAAAATTTATATGTAATATTTTTGACCGTGGTATTACCGATTGAGGGGGTGAGACTGAAAAAGTCTTTCATTTGGTTTGTTTAGGACCACCCTAATATATGTACATACGTAAATATTTGCCAAGTAACTTCATTGGGTCGGCTTCTGTAGCTAACTTGTGTAATTTTAATACCCTATTTTTTATATAACGACGGCTAATTTTATCTAACGGCTTCTTTCAACTAATCGGATTTAGTGGCATATGAACTTTTTCTTTGTGCAAGTTGTTCATATACACATATCAACATATGAAACTATCCTTATAATCGTGTCCACCACTTCGACACCAACAGCCTTATCGTCTATCTTGCCCGACAGGCCGATCGTTCAAGGCTGTAATGGTGGCTTTATATTGGACGGCTGCATTTGAATTCATGTATTCATAGTCAGCTGTTAAATGGACGCCAACGCCAACATAACGTTAAAATTGTATGTGGTCGGGCCTTAAGTCTTATTAGCACTTAGCCTAGCATAGTCATAAGAAATATATGACTTTTATATGCAAATATTTTATTTAACTTAAACCAAACCGTTCTCATTATTATATTATTTGATATCAGTAGCAAAAGCCCCAATTCCTTTCAGTTCCACTACTTCATAATTTTTTCATGTGCAAACATCATTTTGGACTATGTAGTTCAGCACCATTTCGGTACTTGTTCGGGACTACTTTAGGATCAATTTGGGACTATTTTGGGCCTAATAAAGGACCATTTCGGGTCCATGTCAAGACATGTTCAATATCATTTCCGAAAAAAATTCCCGACTTTCGCCACCTATTGCGGGCTATTTCGGTGCCATTTTCTAACTAAGACTAGTTCACGACTATTTCAGAAGCATTTCGGTACTAGTTCCGAACCAGTTTAGACTAGTTCAGTTCTATTTCACAACTTTTTCGGTATTAATTACGGTTCATTTCGGGACTGGTTCAGGCCGATTTTTGGATAGTTAGTTCACTTCTATTTCAGGGCCATTTCTGGTATAGTTCAGGCCTACTTCAGGAACATTTCGGAACTAGCTCAAGGTTTTTGGGATTTAATCAAGAGCATTTATTAAAAAGTTCGGGATCTCAAGACTTCAAGACTTGTTCGAGATCATTTCGAGAAAATATTTATTTCGTTTTTTTTCAGAACTACTTCGGGAAAACTTCTAGATAAGTTTGAGACTATTTCGTAATAATTTCAAGACAGTTCGAAACTAGTCTCGAAATGATCCTGATATAGTCCTGAACAGGGATGGGCACGCTGCACTAAATTTTTAATGTTCTGCGTATTTCATTACCACTATTCGTGTAGTGCTAGTGAAACAACAATCAACAACACACAAACAATTTGTCACTATCTTTAACGATACAGTGGTAGTGAATTTTTTTTTTACTAACACTTAGCACAGTGGTAACGAAAAATTGGTTTTACTATTACTATCACAGCTTATATTTTTCATATCCATGAACTGAGGGAATTAGCACTATTGTTTATATTTGACGAAATTCAGGTTACAACCGTTTCATTAAAAAAGTTAACAAACAATTATAAAAACCTTAGAAAAATTATACAAGGACTAGTAAGACCGGACAGACGTTATCCTGCTACACACCGATACATAGGCAGGTAACATTCATCGTAGATATTATGGGTCTTCACACCGAAGATTGGTACTCGGTAAGTCGGTGTTAGGTAATTTTTCCCCATGTATTTTGTTTGTGTAACGCTATTTTACAATACACGGGATTTTTCTATGTTAGGATAAGCCTGTCAGCGCAGGATACTTGCTAATGGAGTTCTGCCAGAGTTGGGTATGAGTGGATTAAACTATATTTTTTTTATGAAAATTTCAGTATTTCCAAAAGGTTCCTTTACCTAACCTAACATAACGTTTTCTAACCTAACATAAAAGTCCTGACGCTGCCGTTCTTCTCTCAACTTTGATATTTCAAAGTTGGGTATTTTTTTCATTTTGTTGTTCGAGTATCATACCTTTTTCGACGCAAAAAGAGAAACAAAATTATTAAATTTTTTCTAAAGCAAATCATTGTCTCGGGTATCGAAGGTCAAATTTTTTAAATAAGTATCTATTATTACAAATTCCACAAAAATATAAATTTGCTAAGCTGCAGTGTTATCCAAATAACACTTTTCTCAAATATGATATTCAGTTTTGCTTTGGACCTTTTCATTAAAAATTTAAAATAAAACGTGAATAAAACATTCTTAAAATTGTCATTATGCAGTTTTTACAGTGGAGCTTAAAATACAAATTCACCTCGATTCACTTTTCTGCTTTTATATTTACATATGTTTGTACAAAAGCACATTTTGTATAAGCGACTTTTTATAATACATAGAAAACAATTCACATTTTCTAAATACTAAACTAAGCAAATCTCACAGAAATGTTGGCAAAATTTGTTTGATTGCAATTATAATTAAAAAATGCTGCATGGGTTAATTTGTTTATCTCACCAAAAATTCCGTCCATCTTTTAAATATAGCGCTTGACAAAATAATAGCGGAAAAAACTGACTAGTTTTGACTATGTATTTCTTTATTATATAATGTTAATTTTTTTATTAAAAAAATACATTTTTATTCAAAAATTCAAATTACAAAAAAAATTTAAGCTTTTCAGATTTTCTAAAAAATGGGCCTGCCGGGGGCAACCGCTTTAAGAAAAATCTTTTTCTTTCCTTTTTTATGTTGGTCGGTCAGATCCCGCGGAATGGTAGTACGCACTGCTAACCACTGCTAACTTGTATTCAAATATACCACAAAATTAACAACAGTGAAAAAGCTTTTTACTTGTGGTACTAAGTCAACTAATTGACTCATTGCATTTCGCCTTAAATCACCATTAATTATTCCATGCCATGATATTTAACTCTATTACAAATATTCATTCCTGTATTATTACATTTCGTTTCAGTTTTCACATATCGCTTGCTTAGAGTGAAAAGTTGCTAAGTGCTATTTTAAACAAATTTAGAGGAGAAGAAAAAAAACTTCAAGTATTTCGCAAAACTTTGAATGCTACATTTTGGCTGAGGAGTTCGATCTTTATTACAAGATTTCGTACTATTTTGGCCTTATCGGATTTTTCAGTGCTTTGTTTTTGGACCTCGCAAATTTTCCTTTTATTGAATATAATGAGAATAAATAAAACAAATACAATTATCCTTTTCGAAACAATGCATTTTTAATTTCTCTAACCTGCTACATCAAAATATGAGTTTTCATAAAAAGTGGACTTAGCAACTTCTCACTCTAACCGAGCGATATGTATTTTATACATATGTATGTAAAATTTCAAACATTGTTTTGTATTTGGTGTTCAGCAAATGAATTAAATAAAATTTTACATATAATCAATATCATCAGCACAGTCACAACAACAACAAAAACTGAAAACCACAACTGACTTCCAGTTATTCAAAGCAAACCCATCAAACCAAAAATTATTATTTTTAGTTCAGTGGACTTGCTGTTTTTGTTTTTCTCCTTGTGTTCATGTGCAGTCATTTTCGAAATGAATAGCGAATGGCCATATGTATATGTATATATTTTTTTTATAAGTGAACAGCAAAAACAAAAGAACAACAAAAATTAAACAGGTACTGAAACGAAATGGGAAAAATCATTTTATGTGTGTACGAGTCACCAACATAAGGGAGATTCCATGGGAAAATGAACCTCAGTGCAAGAATTATTTTCTTTATAAATCTAACAAACGTGTGTATAAGACATTTGTAAAAATCTTTAATCAACCAAAAAATAACAAATTAAAACTCTAATGCATTTTTTTACCTTTTTTTAAGTTTTGAAATCATTTTCTAAGTAATTTTTTGAGTGAGTTTAAAAAAGGTTGTGTTGAAAGTACTATCAAATAATTTGCGAATAATAATTCAAGAGTTTGGTAAGAAAAATATATAGTAAAGTTAAAAAGGAAGAGGTAACCGCGGACTCGCCCACTACTTATATACCCTTGCGTTCAGCTGATTAAGTTAAGTGACATTTTGAAGAATTTCGGTCTTTCTTTTGTTTTTTATAAAAAAAAAATATAAAATTCTAGCACATTACCAAACCAGAACCACACAAATCCACATTTCAAAGTTCGTAAAAAAAAAAATTATAAAAATTCAACAAACTTTAACAATTACACCCAAAAATTTCAAACTTTTTGTTCAGAATTTTTAGGTATGCAGTTTTGTAGTCCATTAAATTTAAATAGGTAAAAGTAAAATTTTCAGGACGCTGGGAAATCGCGTTGATTTTTAAGACTTTTTTTGGCTGGCTGTGCTAGCCATTTTCTTCTATATAAAAGGCACAATCCTAAAATAAAACGTGAGTGAATTTAACCCCTGCTTAGCTTCTTATATTTTCTAATAACTAATCTTTATATATGGACCACACTAAAAGTTCATATAAATAATAGTCAATCAGGTGTAGCTTTATCAAAATGTAGAATTGTTGAGTACTTTATACTTAAATTTAAACAAGAAAGAACATTTTTTCTGAACAAGTGTCCTACTCGTGACGGTGGAATCGCCCATAAGCAACGAATGCAACAACACACAGCACAGTTTTGACCTAAATATTCACTGAGAAAAGCACTAATCGATTATTGCCTGTTGTCAGTTACAAACGGCAATTCCCAGAGCTTCGAGTGTTCACATACACATACGCTTACATTGAAAGTCTTACAATAACTCATACAGATATGCACCCTGCAGTAAAATTTAGAGACAGTCTGTTAAAGCGCTAGTTCCGCCCTATACATTTCAGAACTATCTCTGAACTAGTGCAAAACGGCTGCAGAGAAGGACAGTTGAAACTCTTGGTGTACTAGTTCCGCTCTGTTGAGAAGTAAATGCACAAATTCTCACTTCTCGTGCAATATTAAAAAAGCTCAGCGGGAAGACCTCCGACTCTAACATCGTTGGTCGCGAGTTCAAATCGCGGTGGAGGCAGTTGTGATTTTCAGATTTAATACATTAAAATTAAAATTAAAATCGTTGAGTGCCGCTTGAAAATTGAAGAGAAAGTAATCAAATTTAATATAGATAAAATAAAAGAATAAAAAAAAATAAATAAAATGCAATCTGTAAAAGAATGGAAAAAATTAAAAAAATATCAAAAAATCTAATAAAATTTTTTTCATAAAAAACTTATTGTCGCAGATCTGTACAAAATGAAAACAGTTCAGAAAAGAAAAAATATCCAGTAATCTAATTTTAAAATTTTTTCTCATAAAAGACCTATTGTCCCAGAACTGTCGAAATGGAACCAGTTCAGAACTAGTTCGTAAGTTCTGCAAAGGTGGCAATTTCCACTTCGTAGGACATCGCCATGTAAAAGGAGACAGTTGAAAGCATTGCGTTGGGATAGATCTAGAACCAGCACCGTCTCTTAAAGAGGCAGTTCTGCGTTAGTTCTGAACTAGCGCGATTTACTGCAGGGCACCTAGTGACATACATACATATAAAATCATTCTCGGCTAAAATAGTCTATATAACTATGGCTGCTAATGTTTTGTCCATAAGAACGTACGTTCCTAAATTGTTTATTTATGGGAACATACATGGATGAGTTTTATTTATTTCCTTTGAATGTAGTCCTGTCTATGAATTTAAATCTCAACGGACACGTTCACTCAACACCCGTAGAACTTCCTATTCCCTTTTTAGTTTTCGCATCCCACAAAGCAGAAACCTGCAGCGCAACCCACCTTCCTGTAGGGAAAGTCTCTAGTTCTGAACTGGTTTGCTTCTAATACATTTAGAACCACTACTAATTTGCGATAAATCTCTTTTCCAAGCAAACACAGCTGTTGAATTTAACACGCGATGTCTGTTCGGAACCATTTTAAATTTTATAGTTTAGATCTATTTAGTTCGCTTTGCTACACTTTTCCGAAAGTTCCGCTTTTATGTGCTAAATTCCCAAGCTCGATTTCCGGTAAAACGATAATGAAAATTTTTGTTTTGTGTTTCCAAACTATGAAAAAACATCTTTGAAGTGCAGAACGAAAGCGTATTCGAAGGTAAAAACAGCTGAATAAATATCAATTTGAAGTAAACCAAAGACGGCTTAATGCTCTCGCAGCATTCCTTTTTCGATAGTTGCAAATCAGTTCTAACTTCGTCACCTTAGATATATAGGTACCTGATGAAAAGTGTTTTTGTGTTCTTTAACGTGACAATTCTGACTAAGATTGCTTACAGTCTTTTCTAAGACAATTGAAAGACACTAGGCAAAATGGTTTGAAAGATTTTGTTTATGTCTTAGAAAGCAAAGCTCTTTTATATCATTTTGCTTGCGCTGCTCCAACAGTTACAATGGCCGAGTAGCAAAGCCCTGGCATGCAATTCGAGAAGTCCGAGTTCAAGTCCTCGAGCAGTGGATTTTGTTTTTCTTTTCTTAATTTATATATTTTTTCTTTTAATTTTAGGCTTTATTGTCTTAAAAAGAAAAATATATAAGTTTTTTTTTATCTCATTTAATATTTAGAAACTTATTAAATTTTTTCTTTCTTTTAATTTTTTTGAATTTATTTAAATTTTTATTGCCTTAAAAAGAAAAATATATATTTTTTTTCATTTTATTTAATTAGAAACTTAGAGAGAAAGAGAAAATATAGTTTCATTTTCTAATTAAATTTTATTTTAATTTTTTGATATCATTTAATTTTTAGGACCTCGTTTATTTTTTTTCTATTATTTTTACTCCATTAATTCAACTTTCTCTAAGATTTTATTGAAAGGAAACGTATTTTTTTAATTTTTAGAAACTTATTTTATATATTTTTTCTTTTTTTTCCATTTTCCATTCCATTTTCGTTAATTAAATTTAAAAAAAAAAAAAACTTATTGCTAAAAGACAAAAATTATAACGCTGAGACCTCGGCGTTTGCAAATTGTTTAATTAGTCTTTCGAAAGACAGACTAAAGTTTTCATGATAGTTGCCAGAATTGTTTTTCTATAGGCTGTGGCGAGTTCAATGACAGTTTCCAGAATTTCCCTGTAAGACTTAATATATTTTTTGTTGGTTTTTTGGAAAATTAGCATATCACAGAATAGAAAAGTTTCGAACTAAAATATGTAGTTCGATCTTTTAGAAAACGATGTATATTTAATTGTTGTTTCTTCTTGCCTAGAAGTATAATTTTTTGGAAAAGTGTTCTTAGCAACTTTTCACTCTTAGCGATATGCAGTTTTTAAAACTAAAATAAAATATTCACTTCACTACACCATTTGCGCCCCCGCAAATCAAACATACATAATGTCGCTACATGACGTCCATTTTGTGGCACACCACTTCATTCAGCGCGATCGAATATTCACTTCACTACACCATTTGCGCCCCCGCAACTTCGGACAATAAATCTTGTTGAGTTTTTACAGTTGTTGCTGTTTTTTTGCACGACTTCAAGCGGCCTGGTAGCCAATAATGTGGTTTTGTTTTTGTCTGCTATCATTTACCGTGCACTCATTCTTGTCGCCTGCTTCCCCTCTGTCTCTCTGGTGAAACGTTGTTATACACAGTGGCAACTTGACTACCATTGTATCATTGCCCGAATTTTAACCACTTGCTATTGTTGGGAGGAGTGTGCGTGTAGACTCAATTTGCTATTCATAGCAAAAAAAAATTATACTTATACTTATGTAGTAGCTGCAGGCACGATTTACGAAGCTCTATGAAGTGGAAAATTTGTATATGAAATTTTAACCAGGTTTGGTACGGATTCGTGTTTATATTCACTCCTACTCCAGGCTTTGTACTGTATTTGTATGTAAATAGTATCTTACCTGTTGAATAAAACATATGAACAATGTACATTGTACATATGTATATGCATGAATGTATATGCACAAACACTGATTGGCACGCTTTCATATCGAAATAGCTGGGGCTGGTAAATAAGTATGCAAGAGTAAGCGCCTCCAAAAAAATGGAATACACCTCCACCATCGTGTTTGACTCGATTAGTCGCAGGAGTAGACAACTCCCGTAAATGGCCTTTTTTTTGTTATGATACCTCAGAAAAATTTCAGCAGTATAGAAAAAAGTGTTCAATACTTTCGGCAAGTTTGCTACATTTTCATTTTCCGTTCCGCCGACAAGATTTTATAGTTACCCTTTTTTCTAGAGCAGGTCAATATATGTTCATTTTAAATTAGCAATGCGAATGCGAAAATTCAAACTTTAACATAAAAAAATGTTACTCATACGCCATGTACCTACGAGTATAGCCATGTACGACATGGCGTATGAGTAACATTATTACCTCCTATTTCATAAATGAAAATTAATGCAAATTTTCATTTGACCGTTCAAAACTTGTTTATTTATACACACATCGATTTTCATCGTTAGTAGCTTTATTTTTTGCCAAAAGAACGGGCTTTAATAAAAGTGAAAAGATTACAAAAGATTTTTTTTTATTCTTTTTCCTGTTGAAGTTAAAATTTTTCTTCATACAAAATTTAAATATCTTACAAAAATTATCTGATCTGGAAAAGCAGTGCCCAATATTAAGGTTACGTGTTTCCGCGTTTTTTTGTGTAATTTCAAAACGTGAGGCTTTCATGGAAATCCCACATGGAACATAACTTCTTTGGCAGCATTTTGACAATTAAAACAGATGCGATGGAAAAATCGTCATTCTACTGGCTTTTGTAGTTACAATTGCACAATTATACTCAATCCCAATGCTTGCGTCGCCAATTGTGCACTCTAGGAAACATGGAAACCAATCAATAAATAATAAATGTGGAGCCTTCGATCACGGCCCGTGCCCGATAGCAGCGTATCTACACCAGAAGGCACTTCAGCAATCAGGCGTTCATCTTGGAGCAAGCAGCAAGCTTCAATGATCACTAGTGTTCGTCCAATACCACCATGCAGTCGACGCCTGAACTCAATAAATGTCTCGAAGAAAGTACTCGATGCTATTCAGTGTATCGCTAGAAAATACCTTATTCCCTGGATGCTTAAAACGACAGTATCACAGCGTTGAGTGTTGGCTGTTTTACAGCGTTGAGTGTAACATCGAACTCAACGTGAAAGGGTTACATTTTTTGGAAGAAATGAAATCACCATTAGCTAGTGTAAGCCGATTCGTTTTTAAAAAATATACACCATCATATATACTTTTGAATACATATATCGGAACATTACTAATAATCACTAATAATCACATCCGTTACCAGTTATGCCCCAGCGTTACGGTGGAATAAACTTTCAGTCAATAGCATTTTAAATCCGCTTGCCAATTTTCGTTTGTCTTTACTAATGGCTCCGAACTAGCACATGGTGACAATCTGGGCTCTACATGAAGGTAACGGCAATAATTTTCGCTTGACACTTGAGCAATATGTTTCGGTATTCCAATCCAAGTTATTTTCAATCCTTAGGACCATTACTATGTGACTATTTTCGGTATCGACTACATCAGTCGAGAGGTAAGACTGTCGGCCTGCCCTCAATACATTGAGTTGCCATCTAACTATTTACTTCCAAACTAATTTGGCAAAGCAAATCTCTACTAAATTACGTTGGATATGGGAATATTTCGTTCAGCAATGACTGGGAGGCTTCGTCAGCCCTGCTGGCAAACCTCGTGTTGCTCTCAATCTCAAAGGGTCTTTAATTTCACTAAGCAGATAGGCATACATTGAGACTGAGACAGCGGAACTATTTTTGTGCATGAATTAGGCTATCTGCACACTTGTCGTCCAATCATAGTTGCGTGGGACTCGACCCCACGCACTTGCGGTTCGTTAATCCGCATTACCGCAGCCTGTCAGCGCAAAATTATTATGCGCATTAGCATGCCCGTCTGTCTCGCGATTTAGAATCATATATTCAATCATATATCAAAAGAGGTTTTATTTTGTAGTAGTTGTTTTCTAGATAAAATTCCTCCAAGTATCTATGCCAAGCCTATTTCAGATTCCAGTTTTTCTTTATTAGTTTTGGAAAAGTTCTCTATGTATTGATAAACACTTACTTTTATTAAACTGCTCAAAACTTTGATAAGCTGGACGAAGATACCCCAAAACACATTCTTTATTAATTTAACGCTCTTGCTAGGCGCAGACTAGCTCACTTGGGTGGTGCTAGACTTAATCCACTTAAAATTTTTTGAATAAATAAAGCGCCCTTGGAAATACTAGGATATAGTAAATGCCTTCCCATATAGGGCAGAGGACCACGCACAATAGATCACTTTAGAGGTCGCGGTGCATATGGCCTATAATAATAACAATATACTTCTTATAATTATAAAAGGTTGATGTCAATATATAGTATATGTACATACGAGCATATGTATGTAATCCTATAAATCAATTTTAGCAGATGTAATTCAGTTTTCTACTCAAACCTTTATGACGCTTTTTACGCATATCTCGTTTCACGCTAATTTTACAGTTTTCCTTTATCCCTTGCAGGAGGCTAAAGAGACGCTCTGCGACCCGGAAAAGCGCGCCAACTATGACAAATGGCGCAACAGTGGCATCGCAATGAGCTACAAGAACTGGTTGGGTATGAAGGAGCACGTCGGACAGGTGAGAAGATACACAATCGCTGAGAAAGTGGATAAGGAGGTACGAGTGGCAAATCGAACGCAGCGAGTATAAGATAAAGCGAAAATAAATACAAAATAATGGCATACTTTAGTCATCGTACCCCTGTCATGCATTAAGTGTACCCCACACTACCACCACCAACCTAAACTACCATGCAAGTAGCGCAATTCCTATAAAAAATAAAACTGTATTTGCACTAAACTGCATGCCTCTAGTTTTCTACATCCGTAATGATATTCGGCTGTGTTTTAACAACTCACAGCGGTACATTAAGTAATGAAAATAACAAAAAAAAATTTCTACCATAAAAACCCAACCGCAAAACCTTAGCAGCGTCCGCATTAAAAACAACTTGAGCTATGTACTATGTATCAACGATTTTACAATTTTGTAGTCTTTCGTTTATCTTACTTCATTTTCCTGTGTCTATGTATATGCATAGGGTCTTTTATACAAATGGACTCGTATGTAGTATTAGAATGCATAACTATTTTCAGTGATGAGTAGCATCCTGCACTACTCCTAATCAAATATGAATGAGTGCACAGTTTAACATAATACATATACACATAATAAAGTGATATTTTTAAACTTTTGTGTATATATGTATTTAATATATGTGTACCTATTCACTTCATTTTACTCTTCATTTTCAAGTTTATGCTTTTTCATTTTAACAGTATAAGTCCTCGAGGTAATCGATGTGCATTTTTGCATTTCATGCATATGTGGCCTGGAAATCGAAGTATAGTGACCGTTTTTTATTTTTTATATACGGGTATGTGGTAAAAAGCATAAAATCTAGGAAAAAGCAAGAATTGCGAATATTTTCATATGACCTTAAAACCAGAAGGGCATTTTTTTGAATTCATTTTTAGATTTACCATTTGCAATCAAATGAGTACATACTTTTAATTACAAAAATATTAACTTATATATGTGTACATCCACAAGCAAATTTTATGTCTTTTAAAATTAATTTTTCTTTGTGTGGCCAAATACTTGCATTTCAAAAAAAAAATATTTACTCACACACAAAGGTATTTAAAAATACAAAATAAAATAAAAGCCACTTAAAATTATAATAAATATTTAGCGAGCCCCCATAGACCCTTATAACAGCTACTCCAGTTTTTACCATCCAGTTTTTAAGAATTTGGCAGTCTTGAACCAATTTTTTTCAGTTTTTAGCATCTCTAATATTGTCTCTTTCAAATTTGTCTTATTTCTGGGACTTTTCTGGTTCACATGTTTCTTAAGAGTACCCCAGCAGAGCTCTATCGGATTAACCTAGAATTTTTTGTGAGCTTCGTATGCTCAAAAGGCTGAGTGAAACGATTCAGAATTTACCCAAAAATTAGTAGCCTAATCGTGTTATAGGAAAATATTGAGCTTTGTCCCAATCTTGACAAACGATTTTTTAACCGACTTCCAAAAAAGGAGGAGGTTATCAGTTCGTCGGAATCTTTTTTTTTTTTTTTTTTATGTATGTTACCGCATAACTTTGGACCACGTCAACCGATTTCGATAATTCTTTGTGCATCGGAAAGGTAGTGTCTCAGAGGTGGTCCCATACTAATCTGGTTGAGATCCAATCAGTGGATCATGAGATATATATATATATATTTTTTTTTATATGGGAGTTGAAGTCGGGTTTTTTTTTTGCTTAAAATTACTTGTTACATTTGTCAATTAAATTTACAATTGAGCTTGTATGTATGGTATCAATCGCGTGAATCGACCTTAAACGAGAATAGCCTAATTGAATGGAATGTTTATTGAAGACATAATTTTTCAATTGACTTCCGGAATGAGCTACATCGAGTACTAATGGCATAAAATTATCTTTCTTAGATGGTCAATAAATAAAATAAAAATTTCTACACCTCTTAAAACCGAGAGCTAGCGTAGGCTATCAACAAAAACAATAAAGTCACTTATATTTTCTTCCTTTTTTAAATGTGGTTTACAATGAATAAAACTGCTACTCGCCGCGACAATATTTATTATTTGACAATTTTTAATAAACCACTACAATTTATCAGTTTACATCAGCACTAACTTCATTGGAAAAATGTCTTTTAATCCTAACTCACATTGCAAAGTGGGCCAGAAGAAAGAGAAAGTGGGCAAAATTGTTTTTTTTTTTACTATTTAAATGTGAAAAAAATTAGAAACAAATATTTTCACGGTATAGCTTATTATAAGCGTTACATTGAAAAATATCAGGTGTGCAAAAATTATGAAAAATCCGAGAAGGCACGTATGTACTTTGAATTTTATTTTTATTTTTTTTTTTGTTATTTGCTCCCATTCCACATGGTGTTTTCTGTCGAAAGTTTCTAGAAAAAAATTTTAAAACAGAGATATTTATAACTATTCAAAAGTTTCACAGCATACCTCAATTTCAATAGTAAATCAAAAACCGTTTGCAGAGACAAAAAAAAATATTTTGGAGTGGAGTTGCCACCTTTCTAAAAAGTTACATTTACGTTTATTAAAAAATATATGCTTATTTAATATCACAATATGGGTAACAAACGGAAAGTGTTTGGACAAGCTTTAACACTACCATGTCTTTAAGTAGGGTTGCCTATCTATCAACTAATTATTTAATCTATATATTATTCTAAAACTAGGCGCTTATTCCCAGCGACTCAAAAATCGTGCTGAGACAAATAATACATCAAATCAAAGTGCTCGATCTGAACTTTGCACAAACTTTTCAAATTTAAAGTTCAATAAACCACTTTCGAAATATTTGCGTCGAAAGATTTTAAAATTTTTACACGGCCTCATTCATTTCGACAGGCAGCGTTTCAGCGGGACATAAGAGAATGAAAAATTTTTCCTTTACTCGCTTTCGTCTCTGTTTTTTTTTCATATCAATCAAAGCATTGTTGCAATGTTGGTGCGAATGTAGGCAGCATACAGCGGAAGATTTGCAAAAGAAAAATGTTGCTTTTGGCTCTGTACATACACCCGTGTAATCCTACAGAGACAATTTATATATCAAATAGTGCTCGATCTGTACAAAACATTTCAGATTTAAGAATCATTTGATATATGTACATATGTACTTGCGCGGAAAGATTTTTAAAGTTTACAATTTTAAAATTTAAAACTGAATCCCACACACGCATTCTAATTTTCAATTTCCAGGAACTACAATTTCGAACAACTTCAATTCCTTATTTTCAATTTCTTAACGAAAAAATCCTGGTGGGCGAACTGAGGGAACGGTAATGTATGTTAAACTCTCGATAAATATGCGTTTCAGAGAATCTGATTATTTCATATAAAATAAATAAGTCTCAAGGTCAGACCCTAGTAAAGGGATTGATTTACGCATGGCCAGCTATATATACATACATACGTATTGAGTAGAGTATGATTTTGCCAAAATACCCAAAGTTAAAGTTAACTACCAAAAGCAATGTCTGTGGTTTTTAGAATAAAGAAATATGCAGATATTTTAGATCACGGCCCCTATTACTAGTTTATATTATTTAAAGAAATAAAAATACGAATTTAACTGAAAAATTTTAAGTGGTGCGTTTTATGTTAAATTGTTTTAAAAAATTCATTCATGTGACTAAAATTGATAAATGTATTTTAAAAATTCTCTCAAAATTTTACTTTTTATTACCCTGCAAATTTCCACGCTTGCAGTATCCAGGGCATACTACGAGGAAGATACAGGAATAAATGACCCCATTTTTTTATAATTTTTTTTATTTCTTTATTCTTTTTATTTGTACTATTTTTTACTTTTTAATAATTTAATTACCGAAACAAAAAATCCAACAACTTAAAAAATAAGAAAAGCTTTCGTTCATTCCAGTGTAATCTTAGTCATCGGAAATTAGATTACTTTATTTATTTAATTTCTTAAATTTTTTTTATTTTTTGTTACTTTTTTATTGCTATTTAAATTTAAATACATTACAACCCTATTGTACATCTGAAGGCCAAGTCCTTTCATTTGACAACTCACTGGTTAGTCCAACGAACATCGCACATCTTATAATTTTTCGTACAGGTGGCAACCCTATTCAAAAAAATTAAATCTTATTGCACATCTGGAAGCCAAGCTGTTTGAATGGGCACCTCATTTATAATTGAATGAACTGTACAAATCCGATGTCAAAATGTTAAAATTAAACGGTGAAAATGTTCTTCTTGCCAAACAAACTAATCTAGTGTAATAAAATTCAATAACTGGGGCCGTTCATTTTCTCCAAGTTAATACTTACCACAATCACTTAACAATAAATAAGACTGTTAGAGACTTTAAGGTAGTTTAGAGAAAGTTGGGGCGACGATATCTGATGCCTGGGCCGGGTATAGAAAATTCGCTCTTGCTCGAACTTATACTTCTTTAATCGTTTTAGTTTAAATTTTTCAAATTTTCATTTAAATGCAATTTCGGGTTGGAATCGTGTTATTTATATAAAACTGAAGATAATGCATTTTCTTCCTCTATTTTCGACCAAAAATGCGTTTTTGTCAATATTTGTTTGTTAAGAAAAGTTGAAAAATAGAATATTAAAAAAAAAAATGGAACATCGCCGAAATTAGAGCAGGAAGTTGTTTGTTTAGTCAACAAAATGACTTCTTTCAATAGTAATTTAAAGTTGCTAAAACTTATAAATATTTCAGATATATCTGCGTACACTTATTGAAGTAAAGAGAGCGAGTAATTCAAATAGAATTTTCATATACATAAATATATCTTTAACTTCTCTTAACGGTATTAGCAACAATACAATTTGTCACCCTCAATATAAAAAAAATTAAAAATTGCATGATGAAATGCCAAAATGATTTTTTCTCAAAGATGTATCCATTGGTAATAAATAGTTTTGATGTTGTGTATTTGCCCCACTCCGTATCCATTTTATAAATTATTAGCAAAAAAATTTTGGCTGGGTATCAGTCAAATTATTTATGTAAATATGTATCTTTAATTCTACTTGTCAATGAAAAATGTAAGAAGTTAAGGCGAATTGTTAAATCAAAAAATATACTTTCGATATCAAAAAGTTACGATTTCAAAAGTAGTTAGCTGCGAGTAAGGAATATGGAAACTAAAAAAAATTTTCCAAATTGTGAAAGATTACCAATTGTCCTGAAAACTTTCAAACTGCAAGTGAAATGCGAATAAAAAACACAAACAATTCGCCTCAGTTTCATATTCCCCAATGAAAAAATATACATACACATTACTTAATAAAATCTACTTTTCTCTCCACCACTACCAATCAGTCAATGCATTGGGCCACACCAAAGACCAAAGATCGCATGCTGCCTGAAATGGGAGGCGCAACTGGTGCTGGTGGCAGTGGTGGTCTGTCGGCGGCCTCACCTAATCCAGCTCATCGACGTGCCTCCGAGGGTGGTGCTGCACTCTATTATGGCAATCGAAAAACTGAATGGGGCACAGAGAATTCCGATGTGGCCAATAAGTTCCGCAACTATGAAATTTAAGCAGATAGTTGGAGTGTTAGCAGTAACGTCAACAACAACAACAACAACAACAACAACAACAACAACAAATAATGAAAGCTAACATGAAAAAGTAGAAGCGAAATATAAAAGAAAACACAGCAACAACTGCAACAATAATCGCAATGGTAGAAATTATAAGTACGAAAAAATTTTAAATTGTTGATATCAAAAGCACACCGGAATACCAAAAGACATCAAATATGAAAATGCTTACCTACTATATATACAAACTGCAAACACAGATATACTTACTAACTAAAACAAATGCAAACATATACACATATACAACGTGAACACTTTTAGTAGTAGGTTTTGAGCACACTTTGCAGTTTTCCAACTGCATTTAGTCAAGCAAGCACACGTACATACGTGTGCATTCATGCGTGCTAGCTTGGTTTATGTTGAAATGGGAGATAGAGAGATAGAGAGAGAGAGAGCGATTTTGGTGGGTGTGACCTTGAATTGACGCCTAAGATTTAGATGAATTTTATCATATCCAGAAAAGAAAATTTCATAACTTATCTAAATGTATACACTGAATGTTTTGAGCAAATTCAAACTACATACAAACGTACATGTTGTTACTTATTAAATATAAAGTCTATTATAAACGTTATTATATAAAAAATACAAAAGAGTATATGATTTAAAGCGAGTTAAGCAAAATAACAAAAAACGAAACTAAGAAACTGTAATTTCAATAAACGCCTAAAATGAAGTAGAAAAAGGAGCAAATGATAAGTACGAAAAACAAATAAAAAACTAAATTAGATAAATGAAGAGAAAATCTATTTATGTTAAGTGTAAACCAAATAATATAAAATACATACATATATATTTTAAGAAATACTTGAATACAAAATATACATACATATATCGCAAAGTAATTGTATTAAATTTCTAGTATTTAAGGCGAAAATTTAATTGAAGTGTGTTGAAAAGAAAATCTAAGATATGCATACACATATTAATATATAAAAATAATTATTTAATGTTAAGCTAAGAGAATTATATTTGAAGAAAAACTATCTATTGATGTTACATGTGTGCCCCTTATGACAATCCCTGTTTTTGAAAACTTTACTAAACCAGCAATGCGATAATAACTAAAAAAAAAAAAGAAAATTTCTTAGCAAGCGTGTATCAAAAAAGTAGCTGCTTGTCCAGAAGTCCTACACAGCACACAACAGACAAAAGCTATTAAACTGATAATTAAAAAATTCTATAAACCAAAATCAAATCTGAAGCGAATTTAAAAGAGAAATAAACAAAAATATACACGAAAAAGTTAAAAGATATCAAACAAAAATTTTAATACAATTTTAAATATGCGCAAATTACGATAAAAAGGTAGAGAAATCAAAAAATAATAATAATATTTAAATAAATTGCTAAAAAGTACGGTTTTTGATGTACCCCAGAATAAGAAAGCAAAGTATAAGAATATTCAGAAAACCAAATTTCCAATAAATACGAGTAATCCTAACAAAACAGAGCAATTATCAAACTAAGCATAAAGTTTTCCTAGGAACCCCGACTTTGGCGAATTATTAACTTGAAAAAAACCACACAGAAAGAAATAATAAATATTTTGAATTCAACGCGCCAAACTCTATAAATTTTCGTAGGTTTGTGCATTTTAGCATTTAAAAACTGCACATCATAGTGTCTACTTATGAATATCCACACAAAATGAACCACCTATCGAAGAAAATAAAGAATTTGTATATTTTGTTGTTTTTTAAATGTATACACTTCAAAAAAGAAAAAATTTAACAAAAAATACAAATATCAATACTTAAAGAAATTAAAAAAAAAAACAAAGCAAAAAAAAATCATAAACTCACAAATAAAAAAAAAATAAGTAAATATAAATGTTTGAGAAATTATTGTTGCTTTCATTTGTGCTTTTCTCTTTTAACATTATAGCCAGTAATACACGCAAAAGGTGCAGCATCGCAGTAAAAAATATTGAAATTAAATTTAGAAATACATGTTTGACAAGAAGGTTTGCAACTTTGTTTGTTTTTTTTTTTTTACAATTTAGTCGATCTTTGCAGAAGTTTACACCAGAGTTAAAATAAAAAAAAATGGCAATTTTGTTGGTAATGAACCATAGATATACACGTCTACATAAATAAATAAAAATAAAATAAACTACATTTCATTGCTGAAGGTCATTTAGAAACCACTCACAGAAATAAAATGAAAAACACTAAATAAAATGTCAAGACTTTTTATTTGTGTAAATGGAAATATTCTTAGGTAAGTATGGTTTGTACCTGTAGGGCGTTTTTCAAGCCGATTCTGAAATAGGACGTTCTTGAAAAGTTTTCTAAGATAGCGCGTTTTCGAACTGGCTGCCGAGATAGGTCGATCATCCACTCAGCCGTCAATGCGCAAATTCAAAACTTTAAAGCTGGTTTTTCGAGTTCGGTTTTTTGGGTTATCACACTATTGAAATAAATGCACGGTTAAAATTTTCGGTTTTAATTTTAAACTTGTTGGACTACATATATGACCAAACTAAATTCAGTTTCAGATACAAACCTTCCAAGTTAAAAAAAAAGAGAGCACATATGTTGGGTTTAGAATTTAAACAATTCGGTTTAAATGTTAAACACAAACATTTTCATAATTAAAAATAAAAAAAAAACCAATCTTAAATTTCATGCTCCGTCTGGTTGGGATTGAACCCGGACAGCCTTGGTAGCAACCAATTGTATCAAGCATCTTTGCACACTCAGCTACAGCCACGCATGTACATAAATGTGCTTTCATATGTTGAGTTTGAATCAACACCACAATTCGCTGTGCAAACATATTCTATTTCGGTTTAGATTTTAAACCAAATTTTCTATATATGAAACCTAGAAACTAGAATTAAAACATTTTGGTTTGATTTTTAAACCACGAACTTTTTGGGCTAAAATTTAAACCAGAATATATTAAAAATTGCGTAAAACTATTGACTGGTTTAAAAAGTAGACTATAAAAGTTTAAAAAAGGCAGTAGTCCCAGCGCGGTTTAAAAATTAAACCCAAATTTTTGACCGTGTGAGCGATATGTATGTACATGATTGTTCAAATCTACCCAAAACCGGGCAGCTTTGGAACCTCACTAATTTTCTAATGGAATTTATTTTTTAACTAGATCGCCCTCACCCGCTTCGCTGAGTGTATGAAATTTCTCGTGCTACATTGAGTAAAATTTATTTCAAAAAAACTCAATTAAGGAGGTTTAAATTTTAAAATAAATAATTTCAAACTACATAAAATTTTCTTTCTAACTTATCATACTTTTTCAATTAACATATCCCCTGAACTCAATTTGAGATTTTAAACAGATGGAAACCCCTTACATGTAGTTTTAAAATGAAGCCATTGTAAAACCCTTCCGATCGATACCCATATTGTAATAATTCATTTAAATTATTGAATAGTTTGAATTTAACATTTTAAACAGTTGGAAATCTTTTTAAGCTTGTTTCGTGTGACACTCATATATATTCTGTGATACATATTCCAAACCATTTCGATTCATACCAATCTATAATCTATAATCTATAATAATATATATTTTGAAAGCCGGTTTTTTTGTGTCCGCAAAGCTCGAGAACGGCCGAACCGATTTTTTTGAAATTCCGGAAACCTCCTTCAGACGTACCAATGATGGTTATAGGCTAAAGAAATTCGCTATTTTTTTTTTAAATTGGCGTGGCACCTCCCATACAAAGTCTATGTATATCTACATATTAGATTTCTGTAGAACAATTATACGCATCCATTTTGAAATTGTGACCAACTATACTATAAAGTTTCTGGGGCAGATTCACTACAGAACCGGTGCATTGCTGTCGCCAGGGAGTGGAGAGGAAATGTTCTTTCAAAATATTTCGTTGTGAGATTAACCGTTCTATGAAATGCTGCACAATTAGATTTCAAGAACTTCTTCACGGACATAACACTTTCGTTAGCCGTCTTTAAGGCGGCTAACGACCACCAAACCATAATCTTAGCCGATGAGCGTGCCAATTGAAATCGTAAACGTGAATTGTTGGTGAAAATGTTGGACCAAAGTGTTTCAATGATAAAATTAATTTTGGGCGGGACGAAATATGAATTTTATTAAAAAAAATGTGGCAACCCTTGTGAAAGGCTTCAATATTATTCAGAACTTTCAATCTAAAGGTTTCTTAACAATATTTCGTTCGACAACCATATTTTAATTCTTCAGATAGCTTGCGTATAATTAATTTAAATTTGACTTTTCAAAAATATGGCGACCCATTTCAGGATATATTCAAACTACAGCTTTTCTAATCCTCTTGACATCCATTTTTAACCGACTTCCAAAAAAGGGGGAGGTTATCAGTTCGTCGGAATATTTTTTTTTTTTTTTTTTTATGTATGTTACCGCATAACTTTGGACCACGTCAACCGATTTCGATAATTCTTTTGGCATCGGAAAGGTAGTGTCTCAGAGTGTCCCATACTAATCTGGTTGAGATCCGATCAGTGAATCATGAGATATATATATATATATATTTCTTTTTTATATGGGAGTTGAAGTCGGTTTTTTTTCGCTAAAAATTACTTGTGAATATAATAACTCCCTTAATTGAAGTTAAATTCAATTTTTTTAAAAGGTGGCACCCCTCTTCCTTGAGTAGATAATGATTTTATATATCTCCATACCAAGTCCAGTAATCTACCAAAAATATTTCCTGAGAAATACAGTATGAAAAAATCCATTTGTATGGGAGGTGCCACGCCCCCTTGTCCAATCGAGATTCAATGTATCGTATATTTTAAGTTGGGATAAATGACAGGAGTGTACAAAATTTCATAATGATCGATTGAGTACTTTAAGCGTGAAAGCGTAGCAAACAAACAAAGGATTTCAGAAAAACTTGAAACGAGAAATGGTAAAAAAAATACTATTCAGGTGCTTTTTGCTCATGGTGCGGTTAGGTATGGTTTTCAACTTCTTATTGCAATTTCGATGTCTTCTTATCCTCTGTCTTGTTCGAATAAACATTTGAAATATGCCTCCTTTGCCTTTCATCTGCATGTTCTTTAGAACAAGTGTTGCCATTTTGGTGCTTTTGGGGCTAGATTTAGCTCTTTTTATTTTTAGTTGCCTCAGAAACTTGCTTTTAGTCCCTAGCTCCTTTTTCAGCCCTTATAAATTTGAAACAGCCCTTTTAGGCTCCAAAATCTTAACTTAATTTCAAACATTAAAATTAAATATTTCTGCTGCTTGTGTGGAGAAACACATTTTCAACTGAAAGAGTGATTGCAGCAAAAATTTAAATTAATCGCTTTTATTAATGGGTCGATTACGAATAGCACGCAACCACGGTTCGGTTACCTGTTGGCAACGCAAGTGGAAAGAAAATTTCTATTACGAATGGCAACCATCGTCAGTTTCTGCAGCGTTATCGATAATCGAAATTTGAGAGTAAGTAGTTGTAAACAAGCTGTGCTAGTAAAATAAAATTATTAAAATAAAGAATTTTAAATAAAAGTCAGCAATAATGCTAAGTTCAGTTCGATTATTTGTTTAAGGAGTGGGAAAGCGCACGGACGCCGGCTTAATCAGGCGACATTTTAAGGATCATTCCAACCCTCTAACCGCCCGCACTGTAAGTAAAAGTTAATGATTTCAAGGTTTTTCTTCTATTTTTTGTTTGTGTTCCATTCAAAGCATATTGCAGACATTCAAAAGAATCTGTAGTATATTTGGTTAATACACAGAGAACCGACTTCGTTCAACTTCAATACCGCCCTTCTAAAAGCTTGCGCATCTCCTCAATTTTTATCAGAAGGAAGTCCCACAGCAATCACTTCAATTTAGGAAATTTGGTATGTCGGATAGAGGAAAAAATTTGCAGTCAGTTCACTTTTGATTCACCAAAAGCACGTCCATTACGGAAACTGAAATTTTAAATTATTGTTTTGTTGTCATTCTCACGATATTCTCTAAAAGCAAAATACATTGCAAAATGTTAATATCGTTTAAACTATTAAAATCTTAAATATTTCTCATGCTTTTGATGTTTTGCTCCTCAATAGGCTCCAAAAACCTTCCCAGCAACCACAAAAATGTAGTACTGCATATCTCTGTTGAGAGTTGCCAGTTTCCATCTGTAATATCCTCTCGGCAACTAGCAATGCAACTGAAGTTCGGTTGCTATCCATTATCGACCCATAAATTTGTCAAAATTTTACACATTTTCTGTCCGATTTGGGCGTTCTTATGTTTCATATTTTCGTTATAAAGTTCGCCTACGTCTTAAGTTTTTTAAATTATTTTTTACAAAGTATATCATCTGAAAGTAATGAATAAAAATTAAAAATTTTCGAAAAAACTTGAAAATTTGCTCATCTTTTGAAAAAGTCAAGAAGTACTATTCCGATCAACACAAAAAATATGTCACACAATGAGGCTAAATATGCCTTTCGAAAGATGTCCAAAGAAGATTTTTGTATATACCTGAAAAAGACCTAGAAAACAGGTTTAGCTTCTTGGCGGAAATAAATGAGACTTATTTCCATGTTTAGCGAACCTAAATTAGTGCAAAAAAGCGCTTTTTACCGAAGTCCTTTTCCGTGTAAACTAGTTTAATTAATGAATTCGTAATGGAGCTATTTTTGTATGTGGTATTCTTTTTACGAGTTTTGAGCTCAGAATGTTTGTTTAGAATAAAAACTGTATATGCCTATGTACCTAAACAAATCAAATTTTGGAAATTCATTCTAAAATAAATAATTAATCAATTAATAATGAAACTAGCCCCTTTCTTAGCTCTAAAATTTTTTATTTAGCCCTTTCTAGCCATTTTTTCTGGAGATTCTAGCCCTCAATGGAAATATATTTCTGGAAACACTATTGAGAACAGTCGTTTCTACCGACCCCAACCACGAACGTAAGTAATTAAACTATAAGTTAAACACTTTAAATAGTTAAAACATTAATGAGCAAATAAGTATTATAATAATAATATTACATTAATTTTTTTATAATTTATTACACTTAACAATTAAGTAATTAGTTTATAAGACTAGCACCTCTTCATAGCAAATTTATCTCATCACAAATCGCAAGGCCTACGATCACTCTGATCATGTTCCCGAATCCAACGATTGAGTACTACAATATAAACAAATACGTTTATAGGGTATTTGTTTTAATTTATATTCAACATACCCCACTTGGAGCCCACTATTATCGGACAACCGCCATGTAGAGTGCGATAATCGCGCTCACCATTCGCATGCAGATTGTACCAGAATGCAGCGGCGCCCTTCTTTGGCTTCAACAGGCGCTTGAGGTAAGGGAAGGCAGTACCACCACCTTGCTCAACATCTGTTAACTTAAAATTAAAAGCATTTGCAGTTAAATTATTTTACAATGGAGGTGATAAGAACTAGCATTTACTCACATAAAATAGAACCGTTGCGATTCGATTTCCCATTTCTATATTTGAGATCGTTTTGTTAGTCTGTAAGAAAAATTTAAACGCTATACCAAAATTCCATTCTAGAGGCATATGTATGTACTACAATTATTATTTTTTTTTCTTACAAAATTCTTCGTAAACCAATCATAGTGTTGCGCATAATGTCCACCGATGCCATAATTCTGAAATTGGTGATTCTCAGCAAAGTTCATATTTAAATTAGTCATATCCTCCGCGCGCACATCAATCGCCTGCAGTACCTTATGCGCAGTTTTCGGTATGAATGAGAATTGGCTTGTGCGCACAGGTGAGATAATGGGCTCATCAGCACCTATTACCTTTGCACGCTCAATACGATTATTGGCTATCATTTTCATTATCGCAATTTCAGCATCTGAAAGGATATCATAGTAGACGACAAGCAAGGGATCATGATTTAATTCCTCGACTTTTATGGGCGCAATCAGTAAGTATGCATGCGTCTCGATAAGATACCCACAACGCAGTTCACGTTCTTCGCGCGGAGTTTGTTTAAATAAGCCATTGCATACATATTTGTAAAGGTTATGCTGGTCAGAATTGTATAGGTTCTCGGGTATTGGCTGCAATTGTTGCAAGAAATATGCTTTATAATTGAGAGAGGGAGAGAGAATGATTAATTTTCCCTAAATAAGCTACGTACATCATGCTCTGCCGTTAGGTTGAGACTCGCGTAATCACTTTCGAAATTTTGCAACTGAAAATCCAAGTAAGTATTTGTGTAGTTCTCGACATCCGGCCGCTCTTTCACCAGCTCAGCATAAGTTTCATTTGCCCCCTTTAAATCGCCTAAATTCATCTTAGATTTGGCCAGTGAAAGCAATACTTCAGCCTTATCTATTTTCTCTGCTAGAGGCAGTGAATGACCGAAGGAGCTTTCAGTGTTGTCTAAGCGTTGCAGCGTTTCCGTGGCCCAAGCGTGGGCAAGTCGCGTTTTATTTTTCTTGGCAGCATATTTAGCGACATCAAAACATAGTTGAGCATTCAATTCGACGCTGATAATGTTGATATTCGCAAAAAAATACTGTTTATTAAAATAGTCTGTGAATTTGACGTTGATGTTCGCACTCACTTATACTCAACACCGTCCAGTATGCCTCGAGCCATGTCCGCTGTCTTGAGCCGGTAGACGTCCTGTATGCGCACGAGTCCTGCAATGGCGCCATCTAATTCCCTAATTTCGGGGTATGCCTGGTGTTTCTTGAAGCGTTCCATTCTGATAAGTGATTCTATTCGGAAATAATGGAGTGAAAGAAAAGAAATATATTGTAAGAATATGGAGCTTTTTTTTACCAAATAACCTTTGTATTATTTAATTCTTATTTCTAAGCTCTTATTCTTAAAACAAGCAACTACATAAAATATAGTATATAATTCCACCATGTGTGAAACTGGGGATTAGTAAGGAACCGGTTCAAAGTTATTTCAGTGATTTTCCAAGCTTTGGCGGAGAATATTTAGATGCCGACTACCAGATTACTTCTTTAGTAAAAATACACCCTGCAGAAAAAAATTATCAATTGATAAAAAATCACCTACTTGTAGCTAGCTGTTTTGCGGGAATTCTATAAAATATATAACTAGTGGTTAGCTACAAAAAACTAACTTGAAACATGTGGACAAGTAATGCAGGAGTAAGGCTCGAGATTGTTTTCTTTAAACGCTTATCTATTTAAATATCCTGCACTTCGCAAATACTTTTTCGAATTGAGGACAAATAAAAGGGAGATCGAAGTTTCATATTATCATTTTGAAGTTATGTCTGACGGAATACAGCAGAATATAGAAACAAGTGTGAAATGTTATAAAATAAATAAAGTAAATAAAAATTAAAAAAATAAAAATTAAAATAAAATATTTTGTTTTCCCATTGATATTTTATGTCCAAAAGTAGTTACAAGTTAGTTGCATCAAATGCAGAGGTAACCACCCTTGACTACATCTAATGCAGAGGTAAACCACCCTTGACTATTTCGCGGCCATCGCCATAGAAATATAGTTAGCTTTCGTCAAAGAAAATATACAGATAATAAGTGCATTTTAGCTCCTTCCTAATCAACATAAAGTTAGCTTATAGTTAGACACATTTCCTGCAGAGTCAATTTTCAAGATCTTAATTGATTAATGGATAGCTACTGCAGATTGCATTACAAATTTCTGAAAATTTAAGTAAATAAGAAAGGTATGTATATTATTAAATTGACATTACTTTTTCCTGATTCATATTCCATTAGATTTTCAACACGCTCCCAGTCCATTGTTAAATGCTTAGTTAGCAAATAATTATTTATTGGGCTCTCGAAGTAATCAGGACCCTCCTGAAGCGCTTCATGGTGATCGCTTTCCAATTCTGCCAAGCGACTGTAAAGAATTAGTGCAATTTATAATTAAAATCGTGGATAAAGTGATTAAATCGTGAGAAAATTGATACCTGAGTGGAAGATCGTCCTATCTCGGCAGCCAGTTCGAAAGGCGCTACCCCTTCTTGAACCGAATTCTGAAATAGGGCGTTCTTGAAAAGTTTTCTTTGATAAGGCGTTTCCGAAGTGGCTGCCAAGATAGGTCGATCTGCCACTCAAGTGTCAATATATTGTACAAATGATTACACACTGCGCTGGCCCTTAAAACAAAAAGAATCCTATTTGCCTAGATATGTACTTCCAATATAAAATTCTATGGCGATCAGATACTTAATGTGTATTTTGTGGCCTCTCGCAGCTGGGAAAATATGAAAATATGGGGAAAATATATAAGTATATTTGTTGTCGAATCCCATTAAACAGTTTTTTATTTTACGATCATGCCTGATTTGGAATCGAAATTTAATTTCAAAATAGCTATGAAATAGGTTGTAAATTGAAAATTCCAACGGTTACAATAGGAGTTACTCAGACACCAAGTTTTAGGAAGCAGTTGTTTGGAAAAATTTGAATTTAGCTTTTTAACAACAATTTGCTCTTCACTGGAGCCTGCAATAAGGTTTCACCTCTTAAGTTTAAATTTTTAAACAAGTGAAATCCATTGTTACAATAAGGGTATCAACCGGATTGGTTTGAAAAGGCTTTATATCTTAAGTACATGTAGAAGAGTTGCCACATTTTTAAATAATCTAATTCAGTATTAATTAAAGTAATTAGGAAAGTGAAGAAGGTGTCAGACAAAAGAGGTTTAAGAAGGTAATAGTTTGAAATTATTTTGAAGAGGGTTACCACCTGTTTGAGAAGTTGAAGTCAATTAATTTATACCCAAGATTTATATACAATAGTTGTCAAATGAAAGAGTTTTAAGAAATATTTAGTTCACAATTCACAATATTTTTGATGTGTCTGAAGGTTGCCATCAATTTAAAAGTTTATATAAATACATTTATTGAATAAGTTAAATGAATTATAAAAAGATGGTTATCAATCAAAATCAGTTTAAAACCCGTTTTTCTGAAATATAGTTACTTGGGTTGCCACGTGTTTAAAAAATCAAATTCAATTTCAAATTCATCAGTTGCTTGAAATATTTATAACAATGTCATATGAAAGATATTTAAGAAGATGCTAGTTCGAAAATTGTTTTAAAGAGGTTGCCGCCTGTTCTGAAAGTCGAATTCAGTTTAATTATATACAAATTATATGAAATTTCAAAATGAGTGTTTTGGAATATTTAATTTGAACGTTTAAAATTTGCTGAGGGTGGCCACCTGTTAAAAATATTAAATTCAAATTATTTAATTAGTTAAATGGATTGTCAAAATATGGGTATCAATCGAAATGAGTTTGAAAATAATTTTTCGTGTTTGTATTTAGGAGAGTTGCCACGGAGTAGAAAAATCAAATTTAACATAATTCATAAGTTAATTGAATATGTAATATGTATCACAATGTCAGACGAAAAAGTTCTAAAAAGATTTTAGTTTGAAAATACTTTTAAAGAGTTTGCCACCTGTTTAAAAAGTCGAATTTGTTTTACTTATAAACAAGTTAAATAACTGGGATTGTACATAGATGTGCAATAAGGTTGTATTTTTTTTGAAGTTAGAACTTTTTTGGCGGTATAGAGTGGAAATTTTATGTATACAAAAACCGACACCATGCGAGATATCTATTCACTCAGAAATGTCTTTATATGAATCATTTAAAAATTTTTTTTTTGAGTTTTTATAGGATTTCAATTTGTTTAAAAAGTTTAATGCAAATTTGGCGTTTTAACGCCATGCGGATTCATTAGTTATTATTATTAGTCAGTTAAGACCTTAAATAACACACGCAACTTTAAAGATGGAATACATTGAATACTCATAAAATAAAGGCATACAGCACAGTGCATTTGGACTTTTACTCCACAATCGATATATTACAGGGACCATCATGAGTTTTGGATAAATTCAGACAACAATGCAAGTTGGTGATTCTACCTTTGATTTTTAAACTTCTCTACTAAACTAGTATCAACTAACAAAGGCAATCAGCCAATGCTGTGTGATAGGGTTAGAGAAGAAGTAGGATTTTCTGCACTATACACTCTGACGTAGGATTATCTAAGCCGACTAGGGACCAAAGAAATACAGATGGGGAAAAGTTGTCAAAAATAGCATTTATAGGGGGTTTAAAAGTTTGACTAAGATACTAACTAGGACTTTCGACCTAGAAAGAGGAATAAGAGCAATTCTGGGCAGGCAGAGTTCTTGGATGAGATTATCAGAGGGCGACGCAATGCAATAAAGGCCGACTTAGATATCGGAAGTGACTGGGATTTTCTTTTACAATTTCCGTTTAGTGAAGAATAAGACAGGTCTACTGAGGGGAATGAGGGCACTTCCATCTACATCGATGGCTCACAGTTGGAAAAGGGAGTCAGTCGGCACGGTTATTTAGAGGAAGTGCAAATAAGGAAATAATATCCTCTGCGCGACGACTATAGTGTCTTTCAGGCGCAGATCTTTGCCAAATAGAAAACTAAATATTTTCCCATAATTTTCTGCTGGGGACTGTATTCGTTAACAGCCAAGCATCATGGAAATCATTAAGAACCAAAGTAGCATCCCCGATTTGGTAGGTTACATTTTTGCGTTTTTCATTAAAAAAACATTTCCCTCCAGTTTAGGGGGGTTGGACGGGTGGTCTCGGCCACATTGTATACATATGTATGTAAATAAGAATATATTAGAAATAACTGCATAATTTTTTTAATAAAAAATAAAAACTAAAATACATTAAAATAAAATAATACACAATTAAATTAAAGATCACTCTGCATCACTCAAACCCGTTTCTAATTTTTTATCCATTTCTACGCGTATCTATCACTAGTTATCACTCACGTCTTTAGGTATTCCAATTTGTTTTCATTCGCTTTTATGAATTTCTCCATATGTCGCAAAAGGACCTCTTCAAACTCCACCAATTTGGACATCTGATGCACCGATGAGAAGAACTCCACTTTGGTCTGAGACAGAACTGCACAAAATGGCAGCAACTGAATGCAAAGCGTTAGAAAAAATAGATCAAATTTCACTACCATTTTCTTTGCGGTAGGCATTTCCAAATTAAGTTAATACAAAAACAAACTAAAACGATTTGTGTGCAACGCACTGCACTGTTTCACGGTCCAACTAAAAACTAACTAAATTCCAGTTAAACTAAAGATGCTCAATTGACCGCTACCGACCAATTATAATACAGATGCCGCAAATTTTTAGTTAGAAGAGGTTAAAGAAAGACCATGATAGCTGAAATGGCATAATCGCTAGGTATTATTGTTTGTGTAACGCGGTTATTTAACCGGTTTCTTCTACTTTACATGCATACATATTTACTTATTGGCCCGAAATAGCTGGCCGGCCATAGAGAGCTTTCGGGTCAATGCGCCTGCAGAAAGTTTAAAACACTGTAGATTTGTATGAATGTAAGCATATTTTTAAATACACACGTGTGTGTATGTATGGTTTTGTTTATAACCGCTCAGTTCTTTCATATGCTTACATTCTAGTTAATAACATGATGCTACAAACAAACAAAAATTCACGAAATACACCCGAAACAAAACTTATTGTAGATTGTGGATAGGGTCGAGTACTTACATCATGAAAATAGGTTTCTTATAAATGCAGAACCCTCCATTTTTATTTTATTTAAAAACAACCATTAACTTTGCACTTGATGCACAGTTTAACTATTTTTCGTCTCATTTTAAAAATCAAACATGTTTAGAGAAGGGTATTTATAGACCTATGACGTTTAAGAAGATTTTAGTTTGAAAATACGTACTTCGAAGAGGGTTATAGTACGTTCCCACTGCACGTAACTCACTCTTCCAATCGTAATTTGCCCTCTCAGTCATAATTGGCGCCCCAATTACGCTTCAAATTACGTAATTCGCCATAAAAATTTTGAGAGCGAATTACTTCATTTGTAAGTAGTTCAGTCCCAATTGCCCTAATTTTCATTCGAAGTTTATCGAAGCTGTTAAACGAAAACGAAAAAGTAATAGGCAAAATACACAACACAGTAGTGGTATTCACCAAATTGAGCAAGTGGCCTTGAACTCTGGCAAAACAACAGATGAGCTCAAGCAACGGCATAGAGCTGGAAAACTATCCATGGCACTATTGGTAGTATCGATGGCTTTTGACTATCGAAAACATCGATGGTTTTCTAAACACTATCGATAGTTTTCACTAATACATACATTATTCAGTAAGAGTAAAAGTGGGCGGTACCTGCTTCATCGAAAGTGACATTTAGGAAAGCGGGGCAAATAATTTAAGAGCGCAGATGCTGCTTGAAGCCAAAAATTGTCGATAAACTTTTGCCCCTTAGCAAAAATATGGACATATTTTAGCAATTATGATCTCATTGTCAATAAAAGTTGATACTAGTATCAATAGTGTTGACATTTTCGATAGTATCGATACTATCAATAGTTGTGACTATCGACTATCGAAACCATCGATAGTTTTCCAGCTCTGGCAGAGTGCCAGGCCATTTGCTCAATTTGGTGAATACCACTAGTATGTCTGCGCATTGCGAGTACTTTCACGGCGATGCGTAGACCATTGTTGCCAGTTTGCGGTAATTTGGCCTTTTTTTGGGATTTTATGACTACCACGTAATAAAATTTATTGCGTAATTGATAAATAAGACACAGTTGGTTCCCTTGAAGTTAATTTTAATAGCAAGTTTTTGAGTTATACAGAAAGTAGTTTGGAAAAAGGTAAAGTGCTTGAAATTAGAAAAACGTGAGAGGAATTCTTCAAGTTGTATATTTTGAAATATTAGAAAAATTTCGAATCAATGATTCTTCTTTCAAATGTCTTGAGTTTCTAGATTCTGAAGTTGCTTTAAATGAATGTAAGATAATTAATTGCAAGTCTTTAGAATGCATAGCGGCAAGATGTTGGCCAGTTTGATTTAAACGACGAATAAAAAAATATTTATTTATTACCAAAAAATGTAAAATTAGCGATGTACAAACCTTTGGTAGGTAGCCGTTAAAAATGGGCTGTAAATGGAGATTTCTTATATCGAAATTTAATGGAATTATATAGTTTTACAATATCTTTCTATCATTCTTATGCTAACTGCAAACGAATTTTTTTACTTCTTACTGAGATCAAAACGAAATAGATAATCATTAGATAGCATTAGAGTTTTCAGGTCAAAAGAAAAAAGATCGATTCATATATTTTGTCAAATAACGTATTTTACTTAATTTTTATAAAGGAATCAGATATAGCGATCTGGCCAAGCTTTTATTGTACATAACTATTTTTTACATACATACATTGTTCATAACGGTTTCAATATCTAGATTTATTTCAAAAAAGTAAGAGATAAGGCGTTTATATACTAACACAATGATATGATCATTCAACAGAAACCAAATTTCCGCCAGGCAACGAAATGACAAAAAAATGTATGCCATTTTAAAAATGCCATGTGGAAACAAACTCACTGACACGGTGCTACACAATACAACACAACACAATGAGACAAAACTTTACGTTTTACATACTTCAAAGTTAACTTCTATTTTAAGATGTTTAATGAACTTACGTACATATATACTTTTTTTGCAATGCGGACGTTTTTTAGTTTTTCGCTGACTCTATGTTTCACTTAAAAAATATAAATAAAAAGAGTAATTAAATGGTGAAAATTTTTTATGAAAATTTCCATAAAGTTGGGAGCTACACTTTTTTGGAGTTGTTATTGTAGTATTAGCCATGATAAAAACATAGCAAGGTATAACCGTTCTCTCAATTTGTCGGCCATGATTTTTTTTTTGAAGTTTGTCAACATTTTAAAATCATATAAAAGTGAAAACAAAAAATTGAAATTGTTCGAAATTGTTGTTGCTTGAGATTGAAAATGAAAATGTGTGTGTGAGTTTGTGAGTAAATTTAAAAATTAAATTGTTTGGAAACGTCAAGAATTTTAAAAGTGACTCTCAGCGGTTCTACCTTACTATATTTTTATCATGGTATTAGCCATAATTTTGTATAGAGTTATTCTCAAGAGGCTTCCCTGGGGAGCCATTTAGTCGGATGGGAAAGGTCATTGAATTCTTTGGCTTTTGCTTTCTCATGTATATATTTTTTTCTTTAAATTTTTATAGATTTTCTGGGGCAAACCGTAGTTCGAATCGATTCACGGATCGAATCGGGACTAAAAAATCGACAAGAAATAGAATCGATTTAATCAATTTAAAAACGGCATCTCTACTAAGAATTAAATGCAATATATGCAGTCAAATCTAATTTACTTAAAAAACAATTTTTTGCATTTTTAGAGTTTTTGGCGGACCTATATATTATAGTTACTATAAAAAAATGGTTAAATAAAGAAATGGGTATTATTATTGGGAGTCTCCTGATGATATTGATTTTCATGATTTTCATAAAAATATTGACTTTCATGAATTCTATACCATTTCTACGAAAAGTTGTTTTCTCATATAAAGTACATGGAAAACTTTAAGCGCTTTGAGCCACCACTAAATATTTTTTGATTTAAAATAAAAATATGGGTATATTTTTTCGGTATAGAACAATCCTAAGAGCATTAAAATTCCGACTAGGGTTCATGTAAAAATTTAGGAATACCGTTAGTTTCTTGATGATCCAATGATCGGAAATAAACTAAATAAGTATGGGGCCACCCTTGGGGAGGAAAAAATTAATTATCGATATCGGTTGACGTGGTCCAAAGATATCCTGCAACAGACATTCAAAAATAATAAAACATACCGACGAATTTAAAAGGTCCTCTTTTTTGCAAGTCAGTTAATAAAAACGGGTCGGTTCAAAACTAGTTGGCCTTGTATGTGTAAGGAAACTTGTTAATATTCTATATCACCTTTTGGTCCGGGATGTATGCTAGCCAGATATTGCTATGCCTACAAAGGATTGGGATCATCTCCTACTAATACTATTCCTTCTGCACAACGACATACGTTGCAGCAAAGGAACTGAACATACAGATCAACGATTTCAAATCATGCTGGACCATTTGTGTGGAGTAAGGCTATGAAAATATTTCAGACCTGTCGTGGGGTGAACAACTAGGCTTTATGCTACTTATGTGTCAAAGAGCACAGTGAATACTTAAAATATTATATTTTTAATTTTATTCGAATGCTGGAGTATCTAGCCCCATATGATTCTAAGAAAGCCACATTTGCCTAAAGTTTTTCGTGCTCAAATTAAATTTATTAAATAGCTATGGGGTTTAAAAATTGTCTAATACAAAATTTAAATAATACAACCTATGTATATACATATGTATGATTTATTCCTTATGACTATTCCTTATAACATGGTAGCCGGAACACTTGATTTCTTTCACGGATCCACTTGTTTGTAACTGTAAATATAAATATTTAAGCAAACAAATATTCGAACAGTAATTATTGAGAATAGAAAAAATTACCCCACTTGGAACCAACTAATACTGGACAGCCCGCATGCAGGGTTTTATAGTCACCCACGTATTGATTATTAAGATTATACCACATTACAGCAGTACCCTTCTTAGGAAAAATAGCAGTTTCTATATTTGGAAATACAGTCGCGCCACCTTGCTCCACATCAGTCATCTATGAAAGTGTATGTATGTTTGAAATTGCATTATTCGAGGTTTGGAGAAAACATTGAAAAATCATGCTTGCTTACATAAAAGAGAACAGTAGCCTTACGATCACCTTGCTTCGCCACTATATCCGTTGTCTGGAAGCAAATAAAAATATATTAAAATATCTTGCAATAATACATAAGAGCCTAATGGTTACTAGGTTCACGTAGCTATTCATTTCATTTAGCTAGCTAATTTAACATAGTATGATAATGATGAATACCAAGTCTAACAAAGATATTTACCATAGATACATTGAAGAAATCGTAATGAGTACTATAATGACCACCGAGTCCATAATTCATCACTTGTAGCAATTCTGAGCCGAACAGATCGAACCCGGTCATATCGGCAATACGTTTATTGATACGCGTAGTAACTTCATTTCTGTTATCGGCAAACCATGCAAACTTCGAGGTACGGGAAGCAACCACTTTACTGCGTTTATATTCTTCACTATACACTGTAGCGCGTTTCAGCACGGGTCGTGCCATATCTTGAAGCGTGCCGATTTCCTCATCGCTAATGACATCATGAAACATGACCATATATGGATCGAGACTCACAATTTCCATCTTAATAGGCGCCAATTTAAGATATGCGGTTGTCGTAGTGTTGTAGAGGCAGTAAAGCATAGGTCTTCGACTCGCGTACTCACCGCGACAACCACGTTGATAGGCGTTGGGCTCTGTTTTCGGGTGCTAAAGAGAAGATATATTTGGCAAATTCGCCTAAGGTTAAATTAGTAATTTATTTACTACGAACTCACTATCACTGGTTGTGGATTATAGATTTGTATATGCTTCTCTAGCTCGATTCTTTTGTGAATTAGATTCGATTCTGGAGGCTGCAACGTTGGTAAAACAAACATTGCATTTATCACTGATAGCGCGTCTTGATGCCGAACTAAAACAAAGAAGTGAGTAGTTATAAGCAATATTTCTGTGATTTAAAATTAGCATTTTACACTGCAACAAAGTGTCCTAAATGTTAAAACGGCACTTACACTGCCTTAGTAAGGTTTCAGCATAGAGTTCCATTAACTTATATTGATTTAAATTATGCAGTTTTGTAATTTCATCTTCTCCGTACAGTTGTAGGGCTGTGTATAGCCAATAGCCCGCGCTTATATATTCTTTTTGATTGAACAACTCATAGCCCAAAGTATAGCAATCGAGCGATGATAGGTTTGTGCTGTGAAAAGGATTTAAATACAAAAATCGTTTTAAGAAAATATAATACATTTGCTTCATATATTTCAAATGTACTCGTATGTTCTGCCATTGATCACACCATTAGCTAGATCTGCGGCCTTAAGGTCATAGGTATCCTGCAGTCGGCTAATCGCTTGCACCGCTTCAACTAGATCACTTTCTTTGGGCAAATGAGACCATTGCTCGCGTAATATCTTTGTTTGCGCTATGTTAAATTATATCGACCATATTTAGTACTATTGAGCTTGACTTAAGATAAAATATTTAAATATCACATTTACCATCACCAACACTTTGCCTCATATAAATATCCAAGTATATCCAATCCTTCTGCAATCGCCGCACTAAGGAAAATACATTCGTTGGAATCGATATATAGTATTGGCTATTTTCGCGTGCCTTGCCATTTTCCTCACGAAGACTAGTAATCACGCTATAGATGGATTGCAAAATAAAATAAACGTCAATAAAACAAATATCAACTATCTTATTTTTTTTACTTTTAGATTGAAGTTTATTGCACTGTAATTTAATTAAGAACAACAGTAATATTTATTAAATATTGGGCACGTTCAGAAGGCGCAACAGCTCAGTAACTGTTGCGATTGCACCTTCGGAACGCGTTGTTTTGCACTTCTGATCAACTGGACAGTTGCGTGTTAGATGATCGTAATATTTTTATGATCATTTGAGACAACATGTTGTGTGTTTTGAATTTGACAGCTAATGTATCAAGCCGTTCGGAAGGCGCATTATGATCACTGATTTTTTTTAGCAACGGTTGCGCTCAACTTCTGCGCCTTCTGAACCTATCCATTATTTCATGTCAAACCGTTCAACTAACAGGGCGATTCTGGCAACTCTCATTCAGCTCACCACAGACTAATGGAAAAATCTGCTAACGGGGAGGTCTTAGCGTGTTTATTTTAGCAATGAGTTAATTACAAAAAAAAAGAAAAAGTAAAAAAGTCTAAGTTCGGGTGGAGCAGAACATTATATACACGGCGCACTATAGGCAAAACACGAGTTTATTTTTAAAAATCGCAGATCTTCGCTTAGAAAAGAGATAGTGGAATGAAAATTTGTTTAACGAGAAGATAAATGATCATACACTAATATAGGAAAACTATAGAGAAGTTAAAACAACAATAATAATATCGTTCAAAATGTCACTTTTTTTGAAATTTTGGATTTTTGCTCCCATTCCACTAGAAAACACTATCGGGCATGTTCTGAAATTCGAAACTTTGAACTCGGCTCGATTTGCCAAATATTTTTTAATTATATCTGATGAAAAGAGTGAATGTTCTAATTGAAAACCGTAAAAGAAGCAGCAGCGATATGAAATAAATCATTTTAATGGGAGACTTGTAAATTTTTGGGTTAAAAACCATCGAGAAAATTATCGAAATCGAGTCGATTTCAAATTTTCGAATTTTAGAACATGCCTGTATACTTAATACATCATTCGCATTCTTTCTGAAAGATTTCTCTTTATTTTATCTTAAGACTCGATTCTTGGGACATTGGATGCTGTACCCGAGTGACCAGATTGGAAAAAGAAAAGCTTCCTTTAAACTCTAATAACTCGTAAACTATCAGCTTTCACAAAAAATGTATGTATATAACAAAAATGGTTATACTGGTCGATATCTTTACGAAAGTGCATCATTTTACCTTTTAATACAGAGTCTGTCATATATGAAAAGCATTTTAACCCTTTCAAGGCAGAAGAAAAAGGTTCTCAATATGCTTTTGAAAGGTTAAACACCTAGGATATCACTGACCATTATAAGGGACCCTTAATGACGGCAAAGCTCAAAGCTTTACAAAATTGTTGATTTAATTTTTTAAATGATCGATCCAAAATTAGCCAGTATGCATATTTTAAAATTTTGAGAATTAGTGGCTGAATTTTTGTACTGAAAGGGCTAAGAAAGCTTTAGTTTAAGAGTGTGTACTAATTGCCTTTCACCATAAACGTCGCCAATCTTCAGTAATTTTTGCGTTTCAGATTACGACTAATAAAGCCCTTGGACAGATATTTTGAAAGGTTACGCTATACCTTAAATACTTAACTCTGCATTCAAATATTTTTTTTCATTTTTCTTTATGTATTTACTTCACATTTGCTAATTTTTTGTACGCCTCACGTCACGCCCATTTTATGCCCATAATTTAAAAAAATTTGTATATTCATATGAGTTCAGGTTTACAGGGGTTTTTGAGGTCGCTGAATTCGAATCTGAAGTCAACATTAAAAAATCAAAATCGCCGTTCCAATATGGCGGCTAAAATCTTAAACGCAAAATTTTGTTAAAAATAGTAATAAGAATTGCTTATTATATTATTTATAAAATAACTAAAAACAAATGAAAAACTCTCAATATTATGTGGTTCAAAATTGCATCTTTAACAAAAGGTCGACCACGGTCGAATTCCATATTTAGTATTATAGTTTAAAATTCAATTATCTTGAAATAAATATAAATTTTTTATTGGCGAAATTTGGAGAAAATCACTTATGACATTTTCTTAAAACTGAAGATTTCATTAAATACTAATCAGTTGAACATATTAATTTTTTTTTTTAAGTAAACCTTGTATAGTTCTTATCTGAAGAAGAAAACCCATTTTACAAAATTAAAATCGATCGCCAGTATGGCTTTTGGCGTTGTTTTAAACTTTACCATTACATTTTTATTTTTCAGAGCGCCGCGTCAACCACAGAAACAAGTACATTAAAAATATATCAAAACGTTTATTTAGGCGAACAAGTACCGAAATTACTAACTTTTTCATTGTCACTCGAAAAAAATATAATTGTTTTTTTTTCAACTTTGTTAAGTTTTATAATAAAATGTTCATGTTTGAGGCAATGGGCGTTGGCATCAAATGCAACATATCTGTGAAGTTTCAAGAGTGCACCACCAAATTAAAACAAATTGCAGAATATCTGTCACAGCTATTTTGGAATTTTTGAAATTTTACCATTTTTTTAATTTTAATAATTGAGGTTACTTCAAAATATTTAACAATTTTATTGAGCTGGAGGACGTTTTTAATGAAAAACAAGTAAGAGCACCGCTGTCTTCGGCTATGCTAAAGGCTTCATACCTTTCATGAACGTCAGTGGTACAAGAGATAAAGTTTATACAGCATAGATTTTGACGATTTTCTCAGTAAACTTTGTATTATTATTTATAAAATAGCTTACGAAATTTATCGGTTTTATCTGTCCAAATAAAAGAGTTTTACAGTAAAACCCCATATCTGAACAATCAGTTATATGGGGGGCAATAAATAGGTTATAGTGACCCGAACTTTGTTAATTTTACTGTAAACTTTCTGTTGATAAGGAGTGAAAATAGTGCGAAATTTCATGTTCGTAGCTGCATAAATGGAGAAGTTATAACGAAAAATCTCATATCTGAACAATAAGTTGTATGGACACAATAGGTTATAGCGATCCGATCTTCGCCATTTTCACTGTAAGTATTTTTTTGATAATGGGTGGAAATATTGCAAAATTTCATGTTCCCAGCTGCATAGATGGAGGAGTTATAACAAAAAATCGCAATCAGTTGTATGGGAGCTATATTTATGTAATTTTTATGAAATAATTGGTTATTTTCACTGTAAGTATTCTGTTAATGGATGGAAGTATGGCAAAATTTAATTTTCCTAGCTGCATAAATGGAGGAGTTATAACGAAAAATCGCATATCTGAACAATCAGTTGTATGGGAACTATATGTTCTAGTTACCCGATCTTTGTTATTTTCACTGTAAGCATTTTGTTAATAATGAGTGAAAACGGTGCAAATTTTGATGTTCCTAGCTGCTTAAATGAAGAAGTTATCTCAGAAGAAATCTCATATCTGAACAATCAGTTGTATTGGGGCTATAGGTTATAGCTACACGATCTTCGCCATTTTCACTGTAAGTATTCTTTCCATAGTGAGTAACAACAGCGTAAAATTTCATGCTCCTAGCTACGTAAATGGAGAAGTTATAACGAAAAATTTAATATCTGAACAATCAGTTGTATTGGGGCTATAGGTTATAGCTACACGATCTTCGCCATTTTCACTGTAAGTATTCTTTCCATAGTGAGTAACAACAGCGTAAAATTTCATGCTCCTAGCTACGTAAATGGAGAAGTTATAACGAAAAATTTAATATCTGAACAATCAGTTGTATAGGAGCTATACGTTATAGTCACCCGATCTTTGTAATTTTAACTGTAAATATTCTGCTGATAATGGGTGGAAGTATTGTAAAATTTCATGCTCCTAGCTGCATAAATGGGGGAGTTATAACGAAAAATCGCATATCTGAACAATCAGTTAAATCGACTCAGCTCGACGTTCTGATCATATAAGTATACATTTTAATGGGTCTATCTCTTCTTATTCTGGTACTTATAAACATCGGACCAAAGTTATAATACCATTTCATGCTCATGAAAGATATAACTATTGTGGAGAAGTAACAATATGTTATAAACTAATTCAATAAAATTTTTGAATATAATTATTATAAGGCCATAAATACCAAAAACGAGTTACTTCGAAATGTTAAAACTAAACGATGAAAATATACATACTTCTAAAACGAAGGATACTAGTGTAATAAGACTAGTAGCTCACCAAATGAAAAAATATATGTTGAAAATACATGCATTGAGTAAAATTCCATTTTAAGAATTTTTATTGGTGCACTCAAAATTCAATCTAAAATTGTTATATACGTGAAGAGAAAAATAAATATGTGCATAAGGAATACTGTGTAAAAATCTTAGACGCCAATATTTAATCACTTCTAAATAACTAGTTTTCACCTAGCGGTTGAAATTCAACCGCTAAAATCAAGGATAGTTTATGTGAGTTGAGTTGAGGTGAACTACCATTAATTGGAAAGAATTAGGTGGAGGAGAGTTTAACGAAGTACTCAGCATAACATAATATTTCATAGCATGACATAACATACCATAACATAAGATTAAATAACATAACATAAGTAGCATAACACACCATAATATAACATCGCACATTCTTCAGATGTATCTCCTTTTTTATCGCCATCACTTTCTTCCTGTCTATCTTTGTCTCTATCGTTTTTTTTTTGTTTATGTTTATGTTTATGTTTATGTTTATGTTTATGTTTATCTTCATCTTCATCTTCATCTTCATCTTCATCTTCATCTTCATCTTCATCTTCATCTTCATCTTCATCTTCATCTTCATCTTCATCTTCATCTTCATCTTAATCTTTATTCAAAACCATTTCTTTTGATACTCGTATTCAATTGAAATATTGTTTAGAAATAAAAATTTTAGAAAGCCCCTTAGATAGATACCCAAATTTTAATAATTAATTTAACGTACTAAATACTTGGAATTTAAATATTTAAACAGGTGACAAATCTTTTCCATCAACTCAAAATTAGTCTTAGCGTTGAAAATAAAGATTTCTTGACACACTTTCGTTTGACATTCATATTTTGATGTTTCGTATAATTCGAGTATAAGTTAATTAAATTCGACATTTCATGCAGGTCGAAATATTTTCAAACCATTACCTTCTTAAAACCTTTCCGTTTGGGATGCATATGGTGATACATACATACATACTCCTCTTACCTATTTCCCTTAATTCAAATTGAATTTATTTTTTAAACAGGTGCCAACCCTCCTATAGTCAAGTTAAAAACAAAGATTTTCATAAATATTTCGATTATTATCCATTTTGAATAATTGATACCTTTTTTAATAATTTGGATATAGATAAGTTTTTAAAAGGCGGCAACTCTTTTCAAAAAAATAAATCCTTACTGCACATCTACAGCCCCAGCCATTTAATTTGACACCTCACTTTTGAAACTCGAACGAACGGCACGGATCTGATGATATGGATTATTGAAAAATGTGATTTTAATTGTTCAACAGGTGGCAACTCTTTTCGAAAGAAAAAACCAATTGCACATCTGCATCCCAAGCGCTTTAATTTGACACCCCATTTGTGAAAATCGAACGATCGGTGCAGATCTTTTATGCGGAACAAAAAATTCCTTCGTGTATTATATACATATCGTCGTTTAAAGTACAAAGCCGCGTATCGTCATTCTTCAAAACCGCGTAACTGGCATTAGCTGCCAAAAATTGGATTTGCTCACACAAGCTCTTGGCTCAATCCTTATCCATTCGTTATGAAATATGCTGGCCAGGTATGCGATTGCTTTATAAAAAAGATAACCATTTTAAAATATGAGTGTTTTTACGCTCTATAAAATAATTCACGTAACCTCACATACGCGGTGTTGCATTTTGTTAATACGCGGTTTTGTACTTTAAACGACGATATAGATTCTCTTTTCTAAACGGTTATAATGGTTGCAGCGCATAATTGCGAAAGGTGGGGAGAGGCACGGGGGTTACGCGGTTTCGCGGGCCGGCGCGCGAACGCGGACTACCGCGACGCTGGGCGCTTTCAAAATTGTTTACTTCCAAATCCGTCCATTTAACTTGTTCATTTACTAGTTTTCGTCAAATGTAACTGGGTGACTACCTATGTGCACTAGTGCCAGCCAGATAAATGCCTTACGTCTATTTCTGTCGACAGAAACTGTGACTGACGAGTAATATTACGAAAACTGTACAGTGCCGCTCTAAAACTCAAAATATTTTCCAGTTGGGATGCAACTACGTTCAAATTTATCGCAGCACATTTTTATCTTTGAGTCGATAACATTTTTATTTCCACGTTTCTTATAACAGTCGCGCTATTAAAATTGTCATATTCCAAATACTCAAAGCTTTTTGGCTGCAGTCTTGAGTGACAGAATAAAAAAAAAATTGTCCGAAATATTGCTGGAACTTTGCTCCCTCTTAGCTTTCAAAAATAAAAGTATTTCTTTCTTTTACACTTAGCCGATCCTTCTCTAACACTTATGAACAATATTCCACCTGCGTATGACAAGCAACTTTTCCTCTAACTCATTTGCGTAATTTTCCAAATTTTGTATGAGAAAATTTTCTGTTTCGAGTAGTTGTTCCAGGCCGACAATTGATGTTGTAAGACTGTCTCCACCTTCCATGCTCTGTGACGCGCCATAGTCGAACGCGATTAGCACAAACAACAAACCGAAAATGCACATGACTCCCGTGTGCAATCCCAGACTCGGCGTATGTGAATCGCCCGATTGTCGGTAACTAAATGAAAGCGATAGTTTTTTTCATACAGCTAGTAGTGTTGTTAAATAGTACCTAGACGCTGAAGCTGAAGTGATAAAAGGCGTACGGCTAGCAGAACTTAAAAAAAAAAAAAAACACTTTCATGATAGCGCCAATACTTATTTCCTTCTCTCGTAGTCTGTATGTGCATACTTTGTTTTGTTTATCAATGAATTTTTGCTTCGACAAATCAGTTTAATTAAAAATGAACCAAATTGCAGACGGTTCTAGTCACTGCCAGGTGGGCAACACTTTTCGTACCGTGAGCAATTAGTGATTAACAGTTATCTGGTGCGTTTCGCCTCTGCCAGCCCATATTCACGTTTATTGTAAGTAATTGAAGAATGTTTGAGATAAAGCTATCACATTTTGAGTTGCTTGCATTTCAGTTTCTTCGATCACCACCTTTGAAAGCTTTTTCTTTTTTCTGCGCGCGGTTTGCAGCTGAAACGCCCCTGCTGTTTTCTTTGAGTTAATTTATCTCAATTACATATTACGTAGTAGCCAAGTTGTATAACATAGAGCGCTTTTCAATTTGTACGCTTATCAGCTGTGTTGTATGGTTTTCTTTTCTCTTGTTGTATTGTTGCTCAAATTATACAAAAATATGCTGAACAGCGCGCCCAAAAATGCACATTGACTTGTGCCAGTTGGTGCCAAATACATTTTTCCCCAAATAAAATCAGAAAAAATACGAAGGTCATTGTTTGAGCGAAAATAATCGGCCCTATAATGGTTGTCGACGTCGACCGAGCAACACCTTTCCGCAAAAATACTGTGGTCAGAGTAGCAGGAGTTGGCCTTACGTGAGCTATTTTGAGAAGAAAAAATTACATCTACGTCGACGTCGACAACCATAATGGGGTCGAATACTTTATTATTCTAACTAGCCAATGCCCGCTTGCTTCGTCAGATTTTATAAAAAAAATACGGATTTTCTAAATATCTAAACCCCAGCGGGTCATATTTTAAGAAATCGGTTCATAAATACGTGTTTCATAAATAACTCGACTCCTGCACCACCTAGATGGTCCATTTTTGGTAAACGTATCTTTCATCATGTTGGTAGTATACCTTTTGCATTTGAAAGAAATCAGTTAATAAATACGGTTTTTATGAATAACTCGACTCCAGCACCATCCAGCGGATCTATTTTTTTGCATACGTTTATCGTATATAGGTATCATTGAAGTAGCACAAGTTTTGAATTTTAACGAAATCTGTTCATAAATACGACTTTATAAATAACTTGATCCCAGTGCCACCTAGCGAGTTTTCTAGTAGTCTACAATAGGACCATATATGCAAGGTGTAATATCTGAACCATATACATATGTAGGTATACAATCTTCGATTATTACCGCAGCGACCACAAAAATGCAGTTGCCAATATAGCAACTCAGTTGCCAGCTTGCAGTTGCCATCTGTAAAACCATTCAACCAGTGGGCACCCAACTGAAGTTCGGTTGCCATATGCCTAAGTCGGCTCAACTCGATGTTCTGGCCACATACATAAGTACACATTTTCATGAGTCTATCTCTTCTTATTCTGATACAAATATCGGACCAAAGTTATAATACCATTTCATGCTCATGAAAGGTATAGTTTTTCAGATTTCAAATCGGTGAAGTAGGTAACAAAATATAAATTTAAACATTTTCTTAACTTCTTCCCAGCGTATCTATTAAAATGTCATTTTCAAAAATTTCATGCATTGCTATGCCATGTCATTCCATCTCAAACATATTGTTATAGCATGTCATTGCTTCTTAGCTCAGCTGTTGTGTTTCTGCAGCATATTTTCAAAACTGTTTAATCACGCCTTGTATGAAAATGTATATAGCAGGGGAGGGCAAGGCCGAGGCCGAAAAGAGCCACATATAAGTTCTAAATGCTACAAAGAGCCACAAAAAAAGAACAAGAAAAACAAAAATTTTATTTTTAAATAAAATTATTATTAGAAATGAAAAACATTAATTTTATTATTATTCTATTGTACGTAAGGTAGATATAAAAGAAAATTCAAAAGATGCCTTCCGTGAGATTTTCAAAATCTGGTTTTAGGTTAGTTAAAGCCGTTCGTACCAATTCTGTTAAATGTTGGATAGTCAATAGGTAGGTTCGTTTAAAATCTCCAGTAAAAAATGTCCAACTGCGAATTTCCGGCGAAATATTATCTGTTCTCTCACAAGAGAAAAATATCCAAAATAGGGTGAAGAAAGCTTTAGTCTGAAAGTGTGATATTAAATGCTGTTCACCATAAACGGCGCAAATTTTAAATGATTATTGCGTTTCAGATTAAGACTAAAACCAGATATTGTGAAAGGTTGGACTATACCTTAAAGATGACGGTTTTCTCATGGCCCACTGCACGAAGCTTAGAGTAGAGTAATGTCCTTTAAGAACTTAAAAATTATCCTGGGTCATCAGGTGTCTAGCAATACATAGTGTTGTTCCGATACGACCTTGTACTCGATACCTGTACTCTTGAAAAATATTGAAGAAATGTATCGATGCCACAAATGTATCGGAGAGAAGTACTCGATACTTACTCATATCGAACACATTGTAAATACTTACATATGTCATGTGAAGAAAAACAGAATCGGTTCGAGTACTATCCGACCAAAACTTACCGAAAAAGTAGCCACAAGTTTGTATCTTGCAAAATTTTAATAATTTACTAATACATGAAAGCGGGAATTGACACTTTCTTTATTAGCCAACTTAACGTGGTGCAAAAACCACAACAGCATGATGCATATATTGTCAGAACCGAAATTCAAAATTTTTTAAAAAGCAAGTAATACTTTAATCGCGTGCTCGATACCCACCTAAGTACTTGCGGGAAGGATTCGAGTACAAAAAGTAATCAGTAATTGAAGAAAGTATCGAGTAATTACTTGTAGTTACTCATATCGGAACAACACTAGCAATACAAGATTAATTGTTGTCTTTCACGAAGGTCTTTAAATAAATTTTGAGCTAAGTACTGACCCGTATTTCGGGGGTTACTACTAGTTTTAATAAATTGTTACTATAATTTCCTATAAAACTTACCTTTAGGTTTATGCATTTTAAAAATACATCGAAAATTTGTTTTAGAGAATAAATGTGAAATAAATGCAGAAACGATTAACCGGTTTGCTGAGCAACCGAGACGTCTGCTTTTTAAATAATTTTTGTAAAACCAATCGGCAAGTACATATCGTCCCCCGCATGCCAGAAACATGAATGTGTAAAGATGAAAATTTTGGGATTTTTTTTATATGTCGGGCCCCCCTAAATTCGATCCTGGCGACGCCCATGCTAATCAATACTTATTTGCGTGATTTGCTTATACGGCAAATTTTACCATTTTGCAAATTGTTATTTTTATTTGCAAATAATACGTGCGTATAAACGTAGTATGGGATACTATACCATAGATAAAATGGATTCGACATGTGGACTTCCAGCAAGTGTTGGTCCTGTATAAGGACCTCATTTACCAAAAGGGATCCAAAAGCCTCGCAGATGTATATTGTGCCACTGACGAGTAACATGGATTTGTGAACCGTGTGATGTTACTCTAAGCGTGGAAAAACATTGGTTTAAAAGGGCACACACTAGAAATTGCATACAATTTTTCCCATTGCACACGCTTGGGTACGGCTCCAAAAACCTACATCTGAATTTTCGAGTAATGGAATTCGTACATTTTATGTTATTTGTGTTCCTGCTAATAAAATAAAAAGCAAATAAAAACAAGATTTTAGTTTTAAAGGTTTTTGGGAATAAATGGGTTAAGCTGAATTTTCATCATTATGTAGTTCATGCACCTTGTTGCACCTTTTGACCCAGAATGTTAGAGTAAATTTGTTTTCCATTTCACTATTAATAATATTACATGATCTTGTCAAGGTTTTCATTTCACTAAACAAATCTGAAAGCCTTGGAAGCAACCGAATGTCACGATAAGTACAATGCACTCAGTTTTGTTATTCAAACAATAGCACTGGAGAAGTATGTATGTATGTATGTATAAGTACAAACGTATTTACTGGCTTACTACATATGTACCTACTGCAACCTAAAAGTGTAACAGTTGTGTAAACAAGAATTCTCGGCACATCAACGGCAATCGAATTGGGCCACGGAAGTGAAATGCAACAGTTAATTGTACGTTCTTTTAGTTAAATTTCCAAAGCCAACGAGGCAACATCCCAACACTGAGACCATGAAATCACTACAACTAGTAGTTTTAAGTATACTAACAGTATTTAGCCGCAACACCAATGGAGATTATTATACATCCATAACGAGTTTAGGTGACCTGTTGCAGATGGAAATTCGCGTAACTTCAAATTTTGAGAAATATATGGAAGCCATGGAGGAAATCAGTCGACAAGTGAATGAGTAAGTTGAAAAAATTTGCATATAAAGTGTATCCGTGGAAAGTGAGAGTGCCTTAATTTCTCAACAATGACAGTACACTAAAACATTTGGAGCGTTTTGTCCAAGATGCCGGTGAAGACCTTGAAGATTACTATGGTAACCCGTTGAACGCATATAAAATAATTAATCGATTTGTATTAGATTGGCAGAATTTAAATAAGACTATATTCGACGAGAGGCCGGCACAAGGTAAGTGTGTAAGAAGACAAAGCCCTTGAACTGCGGCCGACTTTTCCTTCTTACTTCCTACAGCTTATCTCCAAAATCAAACAATGCTTCTTGAAGAGGGGTATTCTGCGCCAACCAACGAGGATTTGTTGGGCGCAAGCAAAGGTCTAGCAAGACTGCAACGCACCTACCGACAAGAGACCGTCGACGTGGCTGAGGGCGACCTAATGGGATTCAACTTTTCTGAAAATTTTACAGCCAGTGAATGCTATTGGCTGGGCAGTAACTTATATGAGGCGGGCGAATATAAATATGCAGCTGAGTGGCTTATACAGGCGCGTGTGCGTTTGGCTCAGCAATTGAAGGCTTCAAATGGCACAAGCGAAGTGGCGGAGGTTACCGATGTACATGTGCTGGCATTTCTGGCGGCATCGATGTATTATTTAGGTCAGTGAGTGAATTAATGTTGGTGCAAACAGGAATTTATATGCATCGATTGCGCGTTTTCTATATTTACTTAGGAAAGGGCAAGTTAGCGCTGCACTTCAACGATGAACTCTTGGTCCAAGATCCTTTGAATACCCACGGATTAGAAAGCAGAGCACTATACTCGGAGAGAGCGTTTGATGATCGACATGGTCGACCAGTCGAAACTTTGGACATTACAATGTCGAAGGTACTTACATAGAGATCTAAATATATTTTATTTTACATATCGCAACAACCGTTGTTCTTTTATCCAGCGCTTCGAGTTGGACAGCCTTTTCGATTACGTATGCAACGGTGATCTGCAGCAAACACCAGGCGAAAAACGTGATCTTCGTTGTCGTTATGTGCATAATAATGTACCCTTTTGCTTCATAGCACCTTTTAGGAAGGAAGAGCTCAGTCAGGATCCACCAGTCGCCTACTATCACGAAGTCATTTACGATAGTGAAATCGAACGTATACTCAATGAAACCGAACACAATGTGCAACGCTCAATGGTCGACAATGGAACTTTCTCAGATGTGCGAACAAGTCAGAATACTTGGATCGATTTTGAAGAGCACAGTTTTCTAAATAATCTCGCACAACGTTTAAGAGACATAACGGGCTTAATTTTGGAAACTGCCGAGCTATTGCAAGTGGCCAATTACGGTATTGGAGGCCATTATGGCGCGCACTATGATTTTGCGGAGGTAGTAATTGATATTAGATATATATATATATATATATATGTGCATTTCTATACTGAATATATCGATTGGATTCTTATTAGGAACCAGGTGATGTTTTTGATGGAAGGGGCAATCGCCTTTTAACTGCATTATTTTATGTAAGTTTGTTTTCCTAAGCAATGTGAACCAATTTAGGGCAAGCGAGAGCTCTACGAAAAACTCAATTTTGTACGCGCTTTACTTAACTTTGCATACTTTAACTAATGACTGTTCTCGCTTATATATTTTCTACTCATTGTATGTGCATTAGGGCGCATCACTGTCTACACAAAAAATATCGGTACTCATTTTCCATCGCAAATAAATTTTTTTTTTTAATATTAAGATTAACGTGAGCTAGGCCTATTTGAAAATTAGTTTTTTAAAATACTTGTTCAAAAATTTTGAATTTTTAACCGACTTCAAAAAAAGGAGGAGGTATGTTACCGCATAGCTTTGGACCACGTTAACCGATTTCTATAATTCTGTTTTAAAGGAAACGTGGTATCTAAGAGGTGGTCTCATACTAATTTGGTTTAGATCCGATCATTGGATCATATAAAATTAACGGTACTCTTAAGTTTGTATATAAAAATTGAAGTCGGTTTGGCTCTTTGCTTAAAGATTACTTGTTTAATGTGTTTATCAACGGAATAATGAGGTTTGAAGAGATATTTTCAAATCGGTCCAGCTCACGTAAATCTTAATACTTTTCCGAAATATTTTGGCGTACGCCTTAAAATATAATATCTACATTTTATAAAATCGCAACTTTTTTTGGTAATGCATCCTAATGTGCATTCTTAGTGCGATTGTTTTTCCTAAACCACTTTCTTTCCTTTTTAAATCTTCTTTTCTAATTATATCCAGATCAATGATGTGGAACTTGGTGGTGCCACGGCATTTCCCTATCTCCGCTTGGCTGTACCCCCCATAAAGCGTAGCATGGTCGTTTGGTATAATATGCATGAATCGCTTGAGCTGGACTATCGTACGAAACATGGAGGTTGTCCCGTATTAGTGGGCTCAAAGTGGAGTAAGTTCAAATACTTTTTTTTCAAACTTTGTCCGTCAGATAAAAATATGCATATGTATTCAAATATATTCTTTGATGAAGCCAGGTTTACGAAGTTATATATTAGGACTTATGTATGTGTATACATAATTCTATGAACCCTAAAACGAGTGTGGCCCAACATACGTAGGATAAGTAAAAAATGAATTTAGATGTTTATGACAATTTTGCTTTTTTCCCGATGTTCTTGGCGAAAGGCTTTCTGAGAAAAAATTTCAAATCCATAGCGTATGTTTGTACTGCTAACTATTTTGCAAAACTGGCATTTGGTGTTCATAATTCACTGGAGCCTTCATTTTTCACTCAATTTGGATAATTTTATTATTGCATGAACGCTTATAAAATTTGCAAGAGACCAGTTGCAAGTTGCAAGTGGCTAAGTATTCGCATTGAGTTTTAATAATACAACACGCTTTTATTTCCCATTTAGTATACAGATATGCACTAAAATTCAATCATCTATAAAACTTTGTACCCCAAGATTTTTCTTAAGACTCAAAACATTTTTTTTTTTTTTTTTAAATTTGTTTATAACATTTCAAATTTTTCTAGTTATTTTTTTCATTTTGCGGGAACTCTACAATTGTTTTCAACTAGTTTTTATTATGTAACTGTTATTAACTGGAACGGCAGAATCGATTTTCTTCAAAATTGCCACTTTTTCTGCAATTTACACTAAAGAATTTAATATAATATAATAAAAATTCAAAAGTCAGACTCAACTAGTCTCTTGCAAATTTTATAAGCTTTCAGTTTGAAAAATACTCAAATTGAGAGAAAAATTAAGGCTCCAGTAAACTATGAACACTAAATGCCAGCTTTAAACCACTGTGCGCTGTAATTGAAATATTTCAAAAATCACACTAACAGTCCGATTTCATTCAAATTCAGAGTATATATTAGCCGCATAAAAAGAAATATTATAATTGAACATTTTCCCAGCAGGCTTCGTTTGAACTGAGATATTTCTAAAAACTCAGAGCACATACATATGAGCCATTTGAATATACTTGCATAAACACTTTTACCTAAAATTGGTCCAGTAGGTGTCGCTGGAGTCAAGATATCTCTAAAAACCGTACTTACGCGTTAAGTGCTACTGGGATCAAGGTATATCTTAAATTTGTAAATAATTTTTTTTCGCTAAATTTTTATAAACAAAAAACATAAACATACATTTTCTAAACTTTTTGCAAATTCAGGAAAATTCCATAAATTTGCATAAATATTTTCATGTTTCTTATCAGATTTTTTAGAAACATTTTATTTCTTTCCTACAAAGTAAGTTCGACAATATTTTATATGGAGGAAAATCAGAACCCAATGAAATTTTTAGAAAATTCAAACTTGTACTTTACCAGACGAAAATAAAATAAGCTACAAAATTTCATTGTCTAGATTTTTCTAAAAAAAAGGTGATTAGAAACTTGAAAATGTGTTTGGAAATTTATTGAAATCTCCTGAGTTTTGCAAAAAGTTTAGAAAATATATTCTTATGTTTTAAGTTGTAGTGTTCACTATATTTTTATAAAAAATTTGGGACAGAAATTGTGCGAAGACTTTTGAGGTTCATTGTAGCTATACATAGTTTGAAATGCACTGGTGTAGCAAAAAAATATCTGTGTATCCCAGTCTAGGTGGCGTAAACCAAGCACAGTGGATAGATTTATATTTCTACAAAAAAACTAAAGGTAAAATAAATCTAATTTCATTATATTTCATAATAAATATAGTATCATAAAGATATTCCACATTTTTGAGGACGACTTGCAATGTGTTCTCAAAGAAGTTGTTCTGGGTAATAGTATCGGAAACTGTCGAAAGTTTGCCAGCCCTACATAATATGGAGGTAATATTTCTTGCCTTTATATTTTTATTTACGTTTGAATGCATTTTCTTAAATAGTGGCTAGATATTAGAAAAAGGTTGAAGAACGCAAAGAAATAACAAGGAGAGGGGTAGGTGTGGCTGCCAATCCTACGCCGGGATCGACTTAAACCACGATTTGAAGGCCCGTTGTGATGCCACGACTTAAGAGTTTTGTCACTCACATTTGCTGAACCATTTTGAACCCTTGAAGAAACTCGTCAGGCGTCTATGATTAACATCTCCCGATTCGTCTAAGGAAGTGACTAAGGAAAGGTGACCACAGAAAGCGCAATCTGCTCCTCGATAATGCCTGTCGGTTACGGAGAACTGTCTATTAGCAATACGTAAAGCTATTGTCACCTATGAGAATGAAAACATTGAATCTATGGAAATGTTGCCATTTATGAAGCATTGTAGCTTTTCATTTTAAAAGTAGTCCTTTGCCTACAATAGTAGCAAAATATTTAGCAAAGCTGAAACTAAAAGCTCAGTTAGTTTAGACTTAACTTAGCTTACTATTTTGGTCGGCCTGGTATATGAGAGACTGTGTTAACGGTCAGTCAAAACCTAACTTACCGTAAGAAACTTAAGAACCTGTAGATTATGGATTCTTAATTCACGGTCTTACGTAAACTGAGAGCGGTGAGATATTCAAACAAACAAAAACAAAGTATGTTCGCGTAACGTACATCGATTAAGCTAAAATTAGCTTTATGTTCTTCCCAATCTTTAAAAACGCGAAATATGAAAAATGGCGAAGATTGTTACATTATGGGCGGAAATATTAAATATGATCCTATTTAAGCGAAATAAAATTTGTTTTTTCACCTCAGAAAGCATAAGGGTCTGATTATGCATATTTCGCATAACTTCGCACAACCATTTGTACCAGTGCACTAAAAGTGTAACTTAAGAAAATGTGAAGCAAAATCTAAACTCAACATATACAATACAATACATACAAAATACATACAAAGTACATACGAAATTACAGTTTGAAGTTTATGCGAAGTTGTGCGAAGTTATGCGAAGTATGCATAATCAGACCATAAGATTTCTTTACTGAAACGCCTATAATGCATACCTAATTTTTGAACAAACCCGAGGCTGCCTTACTCCGCTTTAAAATAACATTTAGAGACACAAAAGGCCTTTTATTTTTTTCTTTTACCAACCACTCCTTCCTATTCTTAATTTAATATTTTAAGGCTTCAACTTCACTTGACTCCATTGCCGTATAATTTTATTTTTGGGAGTTCTTTGTTCTTTGGAGTAATAGCCATATTTTAGAAAATCTATGGATAAAACATTTACTATACATTTATTTGCATTAAATAATCACTTTAATTTTATCTTATCTTTAACACAGAATTTATTTTTTTTTCTAGTTTGCAACGAATGGTTTCATGAAGCTCATCAAGAATTTACTAGGCCTTGCGGTGTAGAAAGAGATGGATATAAATCCTTAAAATTCAAAGACTTATATTGAATACAATACAAACTTATTTATTAATAATTTAAGTTGAAACAAAAACGAATAGAGTAATAAACAAAATATAAATTAAATATTTAAAACGCTAAAAAGCATTAATTTGCCTCGAAAAATTCTAAGTTTTAGTCTGAAAGATCACTTCCCTACGTGACATTGGCTGTTGCCCATGGTCAACCAGTTCGGGTTCTAGATAATTTAGAGCGATGACTACATAAGTATTACGCGTTAATTCTGTTTTGCATACTAGCAAGTGGCGAATTAAACAATGCGATGTTCTACGAAAGGTCAATCGTCCCCCACTGCATCCATTTTTCTATATTTCCGAACCAGTTCTAAATTCGTTACCTTAGGTCTGGAATTCTAGTGAAAAGATTTTGTATTGATATATTCTGTGACTATTTTCGACTTAGAAAAATTTGCGGATTACTGAATAGGAACGATTAGAAATAAAATGCTCGTAGTTGGTAATTCTTTTTTTTAGAAAACGATGCATTTTTAATTGTTCTTGCTTCTTCCATTAAAATATAATTTTTTACAAAAAGCGGACTTATCAACTTTTCATTCTAAGCTAGCGAGATGTAGTTTTGAAAAGTAAAATAAAATAGTTTTTTAAAATTACCACATTTCGCTGCTTTTGGTACCTGGCTCATTTTTGGCGTTAAAGAACTAGTATTGAACTAGACTTTGATTCTCCATTTCGCATTTTCCCTGCAGGGTTTGTTCCCTCACATCACATACATATGTATGCATAGATAGTTCAGTTTTTCTTCTTTCGCGCTTTCTAACACAGATGTCTAAAATTCTAAATATATATAGGAATCTAAAATTTTGAATATTTACATTATTATTTTTTTTTTAAATTGGAAATGGAATTGAATATTGGAAAAGTTTCCACTGCAAAAAAGTATGGAGAGCCTCCCGAAGCAACTCGAGCTCTCCGTCTGCGACAGGTGGCGTTGGTTTTCGATGATGGAACTCAAGGGGTGAGGGTTGACGAAGGTGTTGATTTAATATAGATGAATGGCCTGTCTATAATAGGATATACTTTTGTGGTGGGTCTGGTTCAGTGGATGGTGTACTCGCGTTCTTAACCCTTCGTCAGGGGCAATATGGGGACTGTCAATTTCGGGCGAAATGGCCTAACTGGCCCTCTTTTAAAAACACATACTAAACAAACAATTATATTGTTTATACATCTGGGGAATACTGGCACGACATTTAGGGATGTTGAAAAGAAAGAAATGTAAACATTTTCGTAAAAATCCATTTATTTGACACAAATTTAGCAGCTACTACAAAAATCTTAAAATAAAGTTAAAAAAATCAAAAGGTAAAACATACAACGTAAAATAGTTTAGAAGAAATGCAAACATTGCATAAAGATTCAACTCTGGGACATGTACATAATAGCTACTTTTAGATGGATAATAAAATTTAAAAAACAATTCTAAAAATAATTAATTTAATACATTTGACGAGTTTGGGTGCATTGTGCTTCTCAGATCAAATTCTGCATAAATTCTCATTCTGGGAGTCAAACAAAAACTTAGTAGTTTTGCTGTATAGAGCACTTCAAAAGAGGCAGCTACTGAGCGTCAGCAAAGTAACAGTATAAAGGGGTACGGCGAGTTAAAAAATGTGCTGGCTATGCCTCACAGATCAGTTGCGCCGGCGAAAGGTTAAAGGGCTGACTATAATATGAATAAGCTGCCATAACTGACTGTCAGAAAATGAACGAAAAATCTGTCAAATGCATAAGCAACGTAGTGTAGACTTTTAGGTGGCTATATTTTACTTACATGAGTTCAGTGTTGCAACATTTAATTAGATTATAGTAACCTAGAAACGCCGAAGAACTGTTCGCCTTGCGAAACTGTCAGGATAGCCTGGTGTTTCTGTAAAAGGAAACGCTTACGGCCCACTTCCTAATATGGAGCCAGAACTTCTTTTGACCTGTGTTAGATGTAGGACTGAATCGAAAAAGTTACCAAGTTGAAAAATAAGTTACCAAAATACCAAATATGATAAATAAAGAAAAAAATTACCAATTTCGGTAAAAAAAAATACCAATACGTACGAGGACAAACAGCTAATTCCGTACGGAAGGTGCGATCAGTATCGCTATTTCCTTAAGCAAATGACGTTTGGCGAAACTTGACGAAACTTGATATTAAGCACATTATAGTTTCAGAATAGGATTTATGTGTATTCGCACGTTTGCATACGCTTGCTTATTCATATTATAGTTTGCCCTTAAGATAGTCGGCCCTACTTACTGGAGTATTCCTGACAAAAGATTGTTGTTTCAGCGATCTAATCTTGTTAAAATCGGTGAACTCAATTAACGCTGGCGACACACAATCCGTTTTGCCTTTTAATTTCCCCACACACATTGCTTGTCAAATATCATCAAAATTGAGAGCCATTGAGTAGGCTGCATTCAGTTTGAAAACAATGTAGCTAATAGGGCATTCGCACGAGGCGATTTTACAGGCAACAAAAGTTGAATACGTAGTTGAACGAGAAGTTGAAAGTGAAAAAGTTGCCATCCCTAAAATGAATTTAAATCGCACAATTTTATCAATTGGCGTAAATTTGGTAAGCCAAGCGTTGGTAGAAGTGCTTTTAGCGAAGCTGAAAGATAAAATAAGAGTAAAAAAGTAAAAAAGAAAAAAAAGTATGTATACAGAACAGTGTTGGCATTTTTGGTACAATTGTACTTTTTTGATACAATTTCATTTACAATATACTTTCCTACTACGCAGTACTTTTTAGTAAAATTTTGTAATGAATACCAAAAATATATAGCTCTGAAAATTCACAGTTCGCCTGTTCGTATATACCTTTGTAAGTTTTGAAAAATGGTTTGAACGAACCAGTATAACATAGCCTAGCCAAATTTTTAAAGAAACTTTCCGATACTAAGTTTTATTAAAAGAAAATGTCAAAGTCAGCTTCATATAGAAACAAAGTCTTCGTTAGTTATAAGAAGAGATTTTCCTAAATATAATACCTTTACGGCACTCACATATTGACAAGGTTTTACTATTTATTTTATTATTCTTTAATTTTAATTATCTGTTTATAAACTATAATGTATTCTTTAAGAAAAACTTTATAAACCCAAGATTAAATCTTTGCGAAACATCCAAAAAACCAACATACTGTCGTAAAAATTTCGAGCTTTATTAATATTCTTTAGTTTTCCCATTCAATTTTAGTATAATAAAGTGCAAGTTTAAAGTAGCTGGGACTTACCGTTGAACTTGGCAATTTTGTTTTGTCGACGATGTCAGCCATTTTCTTCCATACGAAGTGTGTTCGACGATTTTTTTATATGGAGGAAATTAGCAACACCTTCATCAAAGAAATCTTAAAAAACTTATTTATATTAAAATTTAATGGGCTAAAAAACCACACACTCAAAATAAATCTAGGAAATCGAATTAAATAGATCGAAATTTTTACGAAAGTGTGTTGGTTTTTTTAATGTTGCACAAAGTTTGAACCTTGGATTTGTACGGCTTTTCTTAAAATATAAAACGTATTTTTACAAAAAATAATTAAAATGGAATAATATTAAGATAAATGGTCAAATCTTCTCGTAAAGTTTTGATAAGCACTTGAAATTCTATTAAAATGTCAAATTTTAGTACTGAATCCAAAGAAAATGTCTCTTTTATCCATTAATAATAACTTAAATATGCTTTTTGTTAAGATGTATACCTGAAAATGTGTGCATACATATTTGCGTTAAATGCAATACATGTGCACGTGGAATCAATTTGTAAAAGTGTAAAATACGTAAACGTATGTACATAAACAATAAAACTTTCTCATGAATACCATAAAATCATTGGTCTTGAAGGGAATGTACTAAGAAAATATATGAGCGAATTAAAAAGTGTATACAATTTATAGCCGAAAAGTACATTTTTTGTATAGATTTCGTACTGAAGGAACAATTTCATATCCCAACACTGATACAGAATGTAAACAAACACAGGGTTGCAAGGAAAAAAAGTTGAACGAGCTCAAAGTTGGCTGGCGACCAACTTTGTTGAAAGCGATTAGTTGAAAGGCCGTTCGGACGAGGCGATTTTTGCTTTCAACTAAAAGTTGCCTGAAAAATCGCCTCGTGCGAATGCCCTATAACTAGCTTCTGAAGACCATTTTCCATTTTTATTTCCATGGTAGAATAACATTTTAGCATGCGGAAGCTTAGTATTTTTTTATTTTCACAAAATTCGCATACCAATGCTGAACAACTGATCAAAATTGAAAGGGAAAAATTGAAAGAAAGTTTCTCTTCGAGTTATAAACAGGGACGGAAAATAATCATTATTTTTTTAAATTTTAACTAAAAAAATCAACAAGTTGGAATCGTCGTAAAACCATTTTAACTATACTCACGTATTTGTGTTCATACGTCCTACTGCAATTTTCAATGATTTTTATTTTTCGAGTTTAACGAATAAAAATTAAAAATAATTATTAATATTTAAGTCTTAATTTTTCGCTCAAAGGTAATTATTATAACTTGGTTTTTATTTTTTCGATCAATAATAATGATTATTTTATGATTTTTATTTTTTCACTTAAGAATAATGATCATTAAAAACTCAAAAGCTATACCAGCGTGATTTCTGTCGTATCCTTTTCAGATGTAGTAACATCCTAATAAAAGGAATAAAGGTCAGAATTTCAGTAAGTTACGTCTGTATGGCTTTTTAAATTTTATAAATAATCATTATATTTAAGTGGAAAAATAAAACTCATTAGTTAAAATAATCATTATTTGTGATCGAAAAAATAAAAATCAAGTAATAATCATTTCCGTTGAGCGAAGAAAATAAACATCAGTAATAATTATTATTTTGGAGCGAAAAAATAAAAATCATAAAATAATGATTAAATGCTGATTTAGTTTATTTTACTCATAATGATAAATAATAATGTGTTAGTGAAAAAGTGTGAGTGTATTGAAAATTGAAAAGGGGAAATTAAATATGTAACGTCCCGCTAAGTGAAAATGTTTCATTCATTTTTTTCTGTTTAACCTGTAATTCAAAATACTTCGAACTTATGTTGTCTTATTGATTTCTAATGGTGATTTCGTTTCTACCAAAAAAATCTTGCCCTTGCCTGGTGCAAAATGTGTTTGACGTTACACTCAACCCTTTTAAAAGTCATGTTTTTGCCTTCTTGTCCTTGTCCAGCTCACGCAGTTAGGCATATTATCGTTTTAAGCAACAGTCTGATTTTCAGGGCAACCATCGCCCCTGACAAAGCTTCAAAGGGCAGAAAAGGTGCATTTTTTGCCTTACAAGAAAGTGGCAATTTAAGGAATGAACACAAAATTTTCTCACCCTTTGCCATTAATTTAGTATCGAACACGAGGGGCGACAAAAGGCGACATTTTTTGGTAGAAACAAAATCATCATAAATTAAGGGTACGTATGCATTAGAGGTTTACGCCGACAGGCTTTGCGGCGGCGGCGTGTTCAACTTCAAAAAGAATCGGCGGCGGCGGCGACGCCGGCGCGTCTGGAAACGCCGGCGCTACTGCCCATAAGGTAGAGTCCAAAGAGCCATGGGGCTTCTAATCTCATCATGTCATCAGATTATAATTCTATTTAATTCATTCATTGAATTCAAATGTTGAGTGACTGCTGCTGATGGATGGGCGAACAGAAGAAAGTCTATATAGTATATACATTAGGTTTCCCATTGAAAATGATTTTTTTTGAAAATTTAAAGACCCTACCCCCTAATTTGATTCATTTTTATGAGAAATATTATTGCCTATTTTTATAGATTTTTTAAAGGCCATTTAGAGGTCGCGGCCTGTCGATTTAGGTCAGAAAATACGATTTTCTAGATTCATGAGTTTTTGAGAGACTATTTTTGCTTGAATTTCAATGAATTTTTTAAATTTTGACCATCGATAATTTCCACAATTTGAAAATATGTAGTACTAAGGTACAAAAAAACGATTTTCGATGGGCACCCTAATATACATACATCTCTATGTACTCTAAAAATGCGTATGTACTATTTCAATTTAAAGAAATAAAAAAATTTAAAGGTTAAGTTATTGGGGTAATTTATGTCGCTATCAATAAAGTTTTGCAATAAGCTTTCAACCGTTATGTTAAATTACGGAGTTCTTACGAATTTTTGCGGGTTATATATTGAAAATAAGGTTGGCCTACTTTTTTCCAAAAGTTTAACCCATCAACTCCCACCACAACGGGCCTTTTTGACCCACTGTTTGAAAAATGGCTTATAAATAGTTAAATTTCCAATAATATATTAAGTGCCAAATTTTTCTAAGGAGAACAGAATGTAATGCAAAATAATAGTAATTTTTACCAAAAAGGGGGACTTCAACTCTGTGTAGAAAATATTGCTATGCGCGGGAGCAAAACCTTCCTGGGGTTTGACCACTACTTAGGAAAAAAACTTTTCTACCCTATTCGACCCTAATTTAACTGTAATAAACGCTGTCGATCGAAAAACATGTTACCTATATATTTTTCTGAGTTACGCTTTTTTTTAAATGTTCAGTGGCCCAAATTATGACAAAAAAACATCTTTTAAAAATGTAATTTTCATTTCGTAAAATAGTGCTTTTATACGAGTAGTATTTAGTTCCTTCAAACGATGTATTTCAATGTGCATACAACATGAAAATTTTGTACAAAATTCCCTAGGCGCCGAACGCCGCCGCCGCCGCCGCCGCGCCGATATTTTCGTAACTCGGCGGCGGCGCGTGAGAAATGACAAAAAACGGCGGCGGCGGCGGCGTGGCCCGGCGGCGTATACCTCTAGTATGCATAGGGTGGTCCAAAAATGCATATGAAAAAGTAAAGTCGGAATTTTAATTCTCTCACCCCCTAGTATTGTTCTATATCGAAAAAGAGTATACCCCAGTTTTTTTTATTTTGAATTAAAAAAATATTTAGAGGTCGCTCAAATCAAAGCATTTAAAGTTTTCGCTGTATTTTATATGAATAAAAAAACCAATTTTCGTAGAAATGGTATGGAATTCTAAAAAATCAATATTTTTCGATTGGGTAGAGTTTTGTCTGCAGGAGATTCCCAATAGTAATGCTCAATTGTTTATTTAACAATTTTTTCAGAGTAACTATAACTTAAAGGTCCGCCAACAACCTCCAAAAACCCCCAAAAATGGGGGACCAATAAGAAATTGTTAGTATTAAAATAAGGTTGTATAAACAGTTGTACATTACTATTGAAAGTCTCCTGAAGAGAACCTGAGTTTTCATATCGAAAAATATTGATCTTCAAGAATTCCATACCATTTCTACGAAAAGATTTTTTTCCCCTATAAAATGCATCGAAAACTTTGAGCGCTTTGGGCGACCTCTAAATATTTTTTTTATTTTAAATAAAAAATTGGGATGTACTCTTTTTCGATATAGAAGAATCCAAGGGGGTAAGAGCACTAAAATTCCACTTTACTCTTTTTGGACCACCCCAATGCACACCTACTTAGCAGTCATATTATAATTTTGGTCATGATTTATGACTAATAGTAAGTGTTAATGTAGAGAAAATATGTAAAACAAAACCGGTTTATCTGTTTTTTCCTAGTTTGAAAATGAGTAACCGGTTTTTATCAAATTGCCATTTTCAGAATAACTTGATTTTCGAAAAAAATCGGATAATTGAACACCTAGGGTACTAGGGTGTTCGATTATTCGCCTTTTCCCAAAACCGGTTTTCAAGATATTCGAAAAACTGCAATTTGAAGAAAGACGGTTATCGTTTTTAAAATTACGAAAAAACGGATAAACCGATTTTATTTTACATAGTTTTCATACAAAGAAAATTACTTATGTTAGTATGAAGTCATTAAATATAACCTTTAGAAAAGAGCAAAGCAAAATAAATTTAAAGTTTTTTTAGGACAAAATTTAAATAATTAAAAATCAGTAAAAAGTTCACGCCTGGCGTTTTTTAACTTTTTCTTATACTTTATTGCATTTTTGCTGTTTTTTTTTTCGAATTTAAGTAGTGTTTTTTTTGCCGTAACCGAGTGCTTAAATGTGCCTACTACCACTAGAGAGGCCCATGGTTCAATTTCTGGTTTCAGCAACATCAAGAAAAGTTTTTTTCAAATATTTAGCAGTCGCTCCTCGGCAGCCAATGGGAAATCTCCTAGTGTACTTCTGCTCTAAAAAAAGCTTCTGCGGAGATGGAGTAAAAGTGTAGATCTCTCCATTTGTGTCACAATATCAAGAAGCAGAACACGAATTGGAGGAGAAGCTCGGCCAAACATATAGAAAACGTTTAAGCGCCAAACATTCATTTATTGCAATCAAAAATTATATACTATTCTTCCCCACATAACCTAGGATATAATTTTAAAACTATTTAGGGGTTTCCTTTAAACTGAAAAAGTCCTTAAAAACTTCGAAAAACTCAAAGCTTTTATTGAGAGGTCAATATTTTTATGAAATGAAAAAAACGGGTTATTTCGATCAAAAAATCCGGTTTATTCGATATTCGACAAATCAAGATTTCAAAAAAAAATGCCTATAGATATCCAAAAAGAAGCAGGTGGAAACGGGTTTGGAAAAACCGAGTCAATCGTCCTAATATATATGTATATGTACATTCTAATGAATGTGTCAAATAAAACTATTTTTTTCTCGGCAAAATTTCAGGAAATTTTTTTTGATGGTGTTAGTCATTTTCCTCCATACAAAGTGTATTCGACAACTTGTTTATATTGAAAAAATCAACGAAACCTTCAACAAAAAATTTCCCAAAGATCAACAGTATTTCCTAGCTACTTCAAACTTGCACTTATTTTACTAAAATTTACGTGCAACGTGGTTGTTTTTTGATTGGTTATATTTAATTGTTTACTAAAAAAAAAGAGAAGCCCACTTTTTCCAATAAAAATTCTTATTTTCGTTTTATTTGACACAGTCTAATATACATACATATGTATGGTTTATATTGAATACTCACCGGTCCTTTTATTTGTCGGAACTAACACAAAACAAAGCGGGCAGAAAACAGCACTCAGACAATATGCCGTCCATCGTACTGTTTTCGCCGGCCTTACAACATCCACAAACGGCCGATAAAAATATACCAAAAACCAAATTCGACCTTTTTAGCCATCGCAACCCCATGCGCTAGGCTATGCCAATGACGACGGCTCCATCTAAAGCAGCAAAGAGAGCTTTCACTCTGCACACGACTATACAAACTGTATAGAAAGCTTATAAGATCTTTGCCCGCGGGCAAGGCGGTGCCCATCGCTGATCTAAAGACACAAACTACAATTACGTACAAATTTCAGAAGAAAGGTAAGAGCTCCATCTAGCTATTTACATACGCCAGCATTTCTAAAACACTTGTCTAAATACGAGCATTCGGCACATTTCTGGTTAGAATCTTAGATCATGGTCGAGAAATGTAAAAGTTGATTTTATTTTATTTTAGTTAAATTTATAAAGCCAACGAGGCAGCATCCAAACTTCTGACATCATGAAGTCACTGCATTTACTAGCTTTAGGCCTCCTTTCATTATTAAGTCACAATGCCAACGGAGATTACTACACATCCATAGCGAGTTTAGTAGATTTGTTGGATGCAGAAATGCTTTCAATTTCATACTTTGAGAAATATGTGGAAGCAATGGAAGAAATCAGTCGAAATGTAAATGAGTATGTGAAATGTAAATGTTATTTCTCTCATTGAAAGCGGCCAAGAAAAGTAAACGCATTTTTAATCTCCTCAAATGTAGTACACTAAAACAGCTCGAGAAGATTGCGGAAGAGGCTGAAGAAGACCCAGAAGATTACTATGAGAATCCAATAAACGCTTATAAAATTATTAGCCGTTTTATAATAGATTGGCAGAATTTGAATAAAACTGTGTTCGATGAGAGACCCGCAGAAGGTGAGTGAGTGCTAAAAGTGTTGGCAGTCTACTTGTTTTAATTTTACTTACTTCCAGCTTTTCGGCTCAATATCACTAGCCTTGCTAAATATGGGTATTCTGCGCCAACTAACGAAGATTTGCTGGGCGCAAGCAAAGCTTTAGCGCGACTGCAACGCACCTACCGACAAGAGACCGCCGATGTGGCTGCGGGTGACCTAATGGGTTTGCATTATTCTGAAAATTTTACAACTAATGAATGCTACTGGTTAGGCCGCACCTTATTTGCGGCGGGCGAGTACAAATATGCAGCTGAGTGGCTTATACAGGCGCAAGTGAGTTTGGGGCCGGAGCCAAATGAGCATATACTTAAATTCTTGGCGCCTTCGATGTTTTATTTAGGTAGGTGAATTATTGAATGGCGGTGAAAACCGTAATTTATTTGTGTGTGTGCTTTCTTTGGATTTTCAGGAAACACCAATATAGCTATGTACCTCAACGAGCAACTCTTAGCAAAAGATCCTACTACTAATTACGGATTGCAAAACAAGCTACTGTACTCGGAGAAGGCGAAAAAAGCTCGACATTTGAACTCACTCGAGAACTCGGCCAGTACAAGTTTACAAGTAAATACTTGCACAAACCTATGTATAGACAATTGAAGTATCCAACTCTCTGATTTCAGCGATCCGAAGCCGACAACATATTCGATGCCGTATGCAATGGTGATTTGCAGCAAACCCCACGCCAAAAACGCAATCTTCGTTGTCGCTTTGTGCATAACAATGTACCATTTCGCTTCATAGCACCTTTCAAGAAGGAAGAGCTAAATCATGATCCGCCAGTTGCTCAGTTTCATGAAATCATTTACGATAGTGAAATCGAGAATATACTCATGGTGACCGAAGACCGTTTGGAACGTTCAAAAATTGGAAAGTTACATAATGCAGGTTACTCTGAAGGGCGCACAAGTCAAAACTCTTGGCTTCACTTTGTTAAGTACAGTTTTCTCAACGCCTTTTGGCAACGTATGGAGGATATAACAGGTTTACTTTTGGAAACCGCCGAACCAATGCAAGTGGCTAACTATGGTATTGGCGGACATTTTAGCCCTCACTGCGATTTCAAAGATTATGTAAATTATTGTTTTTCTTTTTGGTATATACGCACATACATAGATACTTTTCCTTTTTCTTGTTAGGATGTTGAAAATGATATTTACAAGCGAGGAAATCGCCTCTTGACTGCGTTAACATATGTAAGTATGAAGTTGTTCTTTACTATGTTACCAAATAAAAATATGTGCACTTTTTGTGTTTTTTTTTTTAGATCAATGACGTGGAACTCGGTGGCGGTACCGCATTTCCATATCTGAATTTAACTGTGTCTCCTATAAAACGTAGCATGCTCATTTGGTATAATTTGCATGATTCGCTTGAACCAGACTATCGCACAAAACATGGCGGCTGCCCAGTATTAGTGGGCTCAAAGTGGGGTAAGTAGAAATATTTCTTATTTAGGGTGGTCCTCTAAACCTCAACCACTGCGTCGATACTACTATAGTCGAGATATCACATATAAATTTTGGTCCCGATTGGAGACGGTTAAGGCGAGTCGCACAGGAGGCAAAGCTCAGATTCTTCTATGGAGACTCAAAAAATTAAAAGGAATTTTTCTATTTATTAAACAAAATCGATACCACCATAGTCAAAGATATCAATCACATATAAATTTTGCTCTTGACTGAAGGCGGTTAAGGCGTGTGGCACAGGGGTCAAAACACAGATTACCCTATGAGGGCGTCTTAACCGACTCCAATCGGGACTTAAATTTTTATGTGATATCCTCGACATTAGTAGTATCGATATCGGGTATTAAATGAAAAAAAATGTTTTTTTATTTTTTGAGTTCATAGAGGAGTCTATACTTTGCCCCCTGGGCGACACGTCTTAACCGTCTCCAATCGGGACCAAAATGTATATGTGATATCTGTGACGAGGAGTTGAAACTGAAAAAATCGTTAATATGATTTTTTACGGACCACCCTAATGTGCATACTATTTTGTGGGACTATTTCGAGGTAGCTCGAAATTAGTCACGAAAAGATCCTTAAATATCCTTGAACCATTCATCAATGTTTAATTTCTAACCTAATTTTCGTGCTATCGCGCAATCCTGCAAGACTTAGAAATTCCTCTAATTTGTTATAAATATAGAGTGCACCTGCATAAGTAGATACTTAATTATAGTAGCAACTTTTTTGCTAACCCTAGTCGTATTTATTCAGTACTAAAATAATTTGTTTTTATATTTCTAGTTCTTACCGAATGGTTCCATGAAGCTCATCAAGAATTCAACAAACCTTGCGGCTTAGAAATGGATGGCTACAAATCGTTAAAGTATATGGATTCAGATTGCAATGTACACTAATCCTTTTAAAATACATAAATAAGAGTTATTATGATATAAATAGTATTTATAATACGCATTTCTCAACTTTTTTATACGTATGTAACAACTAGTAATTTTTAGCAAAAAAAAAACCGACTTCAACTCCCATATAAAAAAAAAATATATATATATATATCTCATGATCCAGATCCGGATCTCAACCAGATTAGTATGGGACCACCTCTGAGACACTACCTTTCCGATGCAAAAAGAATTATCGAAATCGGTTGACGTGGTCCAAAGTTATGCGGTCACATACATAAAAAAAAAAATAAAAAAAAAATATTCCGACGAACTGATAACCTCCTCCTTTTTTGGAAGTCGGTTAAAAAATAATGCTGAATTAAAAAATTAAATCATTTATATATATATATAACAAAAGTTTACAGAAATAAAAAAAAAAATTGTTGGACCTGCGATGATTTTTATGACTTCCAATGCGAAATCAGAATTAAAGAAAGTAAAAGAGTTTTTCGGCCTTAGCGAAACTTCGGATTTTTGAGATTTGAAAGAGCGCACTCACTTATTTTTAATTTTCTTTGGATATAGTCGATCAATCCTAGATTCCTTTTTTCATAAGCAAATCCTATGAAATTGTCTATCATTTCCAAAAAAATTATTTTGGTACAAACATAAACATTTGGAAAATTCTCCTTCAAAACTAACTAATTCCATATGGTAATTTTCAAATGTGGTTAAGTCCAGCGCAAAAACTGCTTTATTTTTTAAATAAGCTTAAGCTTACTTACCACGATTTCTATTTGTTTATTTTTTTTTCAATGTTCAATTTACATGCATATGAGGCCTTGACAGCCGAAGTATCTTAACGGAAGATTCCAAAAAACTTAAAATTTAAAAAATTTCTCATTTTACTCAACAACACCTTTATGTATATGGGCTCCTCTCGTTCTCATGACCTCATATGTACATACATACATATATGTATATGTTCGTTTTATTCTGTCTATATAATTATTACAGAAATTTTAACTTTAACAAATCTTATCCGTTCGCTCGGGTAACACCTATGTATGTATGTATAGTGATTTTCAGAATTAAGTATACGGACCAGCTTATTTACAGTATTTCCATTATGTTAAGTTTGAAAACCCCTCATATTTACATATGTACATACGTATATAGATGTGTTGGCGTACATATAAAGGTATGTGTGTATGTACATACATATTTTCCCGTATATAATTTCTACTACAAATTTAATTCAATATACTTGTCACCTGAGGTATTCTTTCCCAAAGAAGAATTTCAAATGCACTACAAATGTACTTAAATATTAATGTGCATACATATATACATATGTTGTGTATATTTATCCAAGAACGATATAAAATAACTGGTTTGAAAGTATCTGTTGAAATGTACCGAAAAAACGTATTACTAATCACGTAGAAAACAGGAAGACAAAAATGTATAGCGATACCAGAGAGTAATCAAGAAAATTCAGTTAGTGCCATAGCGAAACCGTTGGATCTACATTTATGAAAGATGTACGTATGTACACTTGTGACAGCTAATTAAGCCAGCAATATTTTGATAAATTTTGGCTATTTTTCTTTTGTTTATTTAATGTTTATTATTTTTCCATAAAAGTCTAGCTCATTATATAACAAACACTTTATGCAAAAATTATGAAAAATCTGCAAAGCTTATTCAGATTTTCTAGAGTATGCAGTTTAATAGCCCATTAAATTCTAGGGTAATAATGTGCAAGTCTTAAGTTGCTAAAAATCGCGTTGATTTTTAATAATTTTTTTTCTGACTTCATGACGAATTTTTTTTATACAAAAAAAATTGTCGAATTTAATTTGTATGAAAAAAAATTTGTAATGCAGTCAAAAAAAAAATGGAAAAATAATAAACATTAAATAAACGAAATCAAAATAGCCAAAATTTGTCAAAATGTTGTTGGCTTAATTTGCTGATCACAAGTGTATGTACGTAAGCATGTATATAAAAGTAATTGACAAATGGTAGCTGCATACGTACGTATCAGGGATGTTCCGAATGTTTTATATTTCACATTCGCAAATTCGACTTTTCGGAATTACTTTAAAAAAGCTATAACCAACTTAAGTCATTGTTTTTATTATTTACAAATTTCATAAATTACACCTATATAGTGCTTTAATTTAATAATCTAATAGCCAAAGCTCAAAAGAAGCGGGCTGCACTGAACAATTGATCACTCTGTGCACTGACGGGTGCAACGCTCAATTTTTTGCGAACTTGATCCATCAATTTGCACTATTTAAGTTTAGTTTTCAATCAATCGAGAGTATTTTCATCGAGAATGGCTCGTTTTTCTTTAAGATATCGCTTTCACTCGAGGAATATAAAATTCCTTCTAGCAGAACTTCCTTTTAGCAGAACTTGTTCAACACTCGTAATTCGCAAAACATTCGCATTATTTGATGCGAAAGCAAATGTCGATGTGAATGTTTAAAATAAAATGATGCGAATCGTTCGCATTAGCGAATCCGAATGCAAATATTCCTAACATTCCTATCATGATGTATGTACATACAGTGAGTCAAACAAATGATCACGTATTGATGTATTTTAAATAGTCGTAATGATTTCGAGCTACATTTTTTGCACTTTTTTTCCATATAAGCATGAATTTCTTATGATATAAAACTCGGGAGACCGATAGCAACAAAATTTCAGAAACCCAACACCCGTTTTTGTAAATTACACTTGTAATATTAAAAAAAAAAAAAAAACGAAAAGTAGTCTCCAAAAAAAATTTTCAAAAATCAACCAGATTTTTCAGCTGGTTGAAACTTGCAACTGGAATTGTATGGGCTATAAAACTGCATACCCAAAAATGTTTTAAACATTCAGATTAAAAAGTTAAAAAAAGATTCTGATGAAAATTTGTTGAATTTTCCTAAATTTTGTATAAGGTATGTCATTTGTTTCAGTCACTGTATATACAGTATTGCTTATATCATTAGCACGCACATTTCATAGTGACATTGTTTGCCACTTATGTTAATTTCTTAATTTTTAAGAATTTCCAATTAAAATACAATTCATCCTCTAGCAAAAACACATATAAAATTTAAAACTTCTCGGAAGTGTTAGATTTTTTTATGTAATAATGTGCAAGTTTCAAGTGGCAAAAATTAGCGTTGATTTTTTCTTATTTTGCCATGATAGAGAAACAAACTTTTGACTTCATTTAAGAAAGTTGAAATCTGTCCACTTAATGACCACTGTTTTGACCCAACATCCAGATTTTCAGCTTTTTTGATCATTACTTAAGATTTTGGAGATGTATTTGAAATTCTGCTAATGTCAAAATTGTTTTGTAGACCCCTTCTACCGCCTCTACCACAGGACAAAAAAAGCCCTTCTTTTCTTTTTTTCCAAGTATCAAAAAAAATCGCCAAATCTGGACACTCTGTCTCCAAAACTCCAAAATCCGCTGCTGATATAGATTAATGTTCAAATCACGTATTCAAATTTACGTATTATATTCATATCAATTTTAAGGCTTCTCGAGTAAGTAAGTAAGTAAGTAATTAGTACTTGCAAAATTAATCCTATTCGACTTATTTTTTCGTAAGTAATCTAGTAATGGTATGTAGGAAGCCATCCGCGTACGTTTTTTTTTTAATTTATTTCAGCGATGGGCACCGTCTTGCCCTTGGGCAGAGCTCTTTTAAGCTTTCTATACATTTCGAATAGTGTGCCTATCGCTAATTTATTTGCAATTTGAAAATCTTCGACAGTTTGAATCAATCCCGCTCATTTCCCACTATGCGGCTCAGAGCTTGCAGGGCGTACATATGCACAACTTATAAGCAAATTGTGTATAATAGGGTGAACGCACGACTGCGAATAGAATTTTAGTCTAAATGTAAAACGTATTTACTATCGCATTATGGATCACCGAAGTCCCTCTAAAAAACTATATTTTATAAAAGAAAGAAATAATGTATACAAAAGCTTTTTGGCCTTTTTTGCATACCTAAACCACGTAAAAATTTAGTAAAACCAACAAGTCTTTTTATTTTACATTTTAGTTAGTTAGACACATTCAAACGAGCAACATACCCGGAGTGTTAAAAACAAAGTGGGAAAAGATAAAATTAAGTAAAATTGCGATAATATCGGTATACCTAGACAAATTTAACACAATGCCATTGACCCTTCATAAGCCATTGAACGGAAAGATCATCAAAACGTACAAATTTACTAAGGCAGCAACAAAATCAACATCACATCTTACATTTTTGCTACTTATGCTAATTACTTTGCTGGTCAATGTTCTCGACGCAGCAGCAGCAGCAGCAGCTCAAGCTACAGATTATAGTAGCGCAACAACATCTTCAGTGGCCGCGGATCAATATGGCTTGGAGCAGTATTTGGATACGCAAATAGTGCTCATTGATACGCTGCGCGAGTATATCAATGCATTGGAGCAAAAAATTGATATTATAAAGTGGTGAGTGGCAAAAAATTGGACAAATGTAATGCAATATGTTTATTTCAGGCTCAGCTTTATTAACATATATACATATGTTTGTATGTATATGTAAAGACAACAAGGTTAAGAAGAGATTTAAGACACACTTCATGAATTTATATATGAATACGCTTACATTACGCTAATATAGGTAACAAAAGCTTTTGGAAAGGATGGTTCTTTTTAATACCTTCTAAATTTTATTGTGGCTAGTTAACTTTATCAATATTAAATTTAAATGGTGCTCTTAGAGACGCCATGCTTTGGCTGGAGTGAGCAGGCGATAACAGTCAGTGGCTGTGTGTAATAGGCGGCAATGTCCTAGGCGGTAGTCACCATCGGCTCTCTCTCCACTACCATGTGCACTACCACGGGTTAATAGAGTAGCTACTTACCTTGGAGTCGATGCAGTAGCGGTTCAAAAGTAGCGATTGACTCCAGCAACACTGGGGGGCAGTGCATCTGACTCGTGAGTTGCTTTGGATGTGTTTGTGAAAATAAATATGTGTTAGTTACACCACCATGACTCCCGTGATGACGCTGAATGATTCAACTGTGTAGTCGAAGGCGAGTCAACACGTACACAAATGACTCGCGAGTCAGACGCACCGTGTATGCCGCCTATTACTGAATTATTAATTTGTTTATACTTTAGCAAAGCAGCCGAGCTGGAAAGTATTGAATATATTTTTTAATAGTCCAGTTTTTCATAAAAAAAGTAATTTTTGGAAATTTCTGTACGAAAGTTTTACTATTTAATGTGTTTAATTAAAAAAATATTCTATGGATTTATGATAAACCAAAAGCGGTGACAAATATAATAGATATCCATATTTCTATGAAATGTGCATTATAAAATTCTCATCAGAAATCTAATAATTATATTGTGCATCAAAGTGAGACGCAAAAAACAAGACACTAATGTTCGTTGACGGTGGGCTTCAGTCTTTCATACCATACCTACGATAAGACCTCGTTACCTATTATTGTAAGGCTAACCCTATGGTAGTTGGGGCATATGACAGGATCGCCTTTCTGTGGATTGTGCAGAGCACACTTGCGCATGGACCTTATTACCTCCTTTCTGCCATACTTGCATAGCTCAGATGGCAGACCCTCAGCTTCAACAGCTTGGTTGTTTTTCAGCCGAGTTATTGCTATTCGTACCTCGTCATAGTCAGGCGGTGGAACATCGACTCGGTCATCATCGACTGCTCGCTTTAGTTTCTCGTTTTTCGATTCGGAGACAGCTTGTAGCTTGATGGATTTTTTTATGCTTAAACCTAGTACTGCATACTACTATGAATGGGCCCCGGCGAATTCGATCAGACTCAGTCCGTTGTCAGATGTTTCGTCGTGGAGCCTGAATTTCCGACGGTAGTTCCAAAGATCCCTTCCTTGCCCACCCTGGCATTGAAGTCGCCAGGCACGATTTGGATACAATGGCGAGGGCAGCGCTCGTAGGTGCGCTCCAAGCGCTCATAGAAGAGATCCTTGGCTATCTAATCCTTCTCTTGCGTCGGGCATGGGCGCAGATTCGAGATATTGAAGAATCTCGCTTTGATGCGAATTGTGGCTAGACGCTCGTACACCGGGGTAAACGACAATACACGGCGATGGAGTCTCTCTCCCACCACAAATCCAACACAGCTTTAGTAGATGTCGCAAGGCCCCAGACATTGCTTGCCATGCCCGCCCAACACATTTCTTGGATGGCGGTGATTTCAGCTTTTGTCCTTACGAGGACATCAACCAGCCGGGCAGAGGCACCTTCCTCAATAAGGGTCTGTACATTCCAGGTGCATGCCCTCTAATCCTAGTCCGATAAATGTTTGCCATGGTCTTCATCATATGGGGGGAACTCATCCGAGGCTTTATTTCAGGAAGTGGTTTTTACGTGGCGGGGCCCAAACCCAGCGGACAACCCATTATCGGGACGGGGATGGTTTCGCAACCAAATACACGTTTATATAGCGAGCCGCTTGCTCCAGGACAGACACTCGCTTGCAGCCGCACCTACTGGTGAACAGACGCTGCAGACTTTAGTGAGCCCTTTAACCGAATAAGTCGGAGTGGCCCCACCGAAGCTCCCTCTCTTTCTGCCGTGACCCAAGGCTCGACTCGGATTGGCTACCGTATCTCGCACATGGTTTGCCCACGTTACCGAGAGTGCGCGACGAGGACAAAAGAGTCGGAATTAAGTATTCCCGTACAACTTTAACTACACACCCAACACAATGACTATACCCCATTGCACTCCAGTACAATGGGTTTATATGGGCTTTGTTAGAGAATGAACTGTGATTTAATTGAAAATTCCTAAAAGTAAATAAATAACTTGAGTGTCAAACAATATCACTTGGAAATGGGGGTGCTATTGTATTGATCGATACTGTATTCCATGTTATTAAATTTTATTACTGTTTTATTTTAATTAAATTTAATTAAGATTAATTTAACTTATCTCATTTTTATTCATTTTGTTTTACTCTATTTTATTTTATTTAATTTAATTTTTTTCCTTTATTACTTTTTATTTTATTTTAATTGATTTAACCCTAGACCGTCATCCTTCGTCAAAACGACTACGCACGATGTTATTTTCATTGTTACTAAGTTTTTATTGTTCTTTGAATTATAAATTTTAAGCTTAAAGAATATATGTTTCCTTTTTAATTTTGATTTTTCATTGTTAATAATGAAATAAATAAAACAATAAAATCAATTATGCCCATTATTTATGCTCACACTCCATTTAATTTGGATTTCAAATTAGGTGTCGTCAAAATGACGAAGGATGACGTTAATGTACAAAAAATTAGGATGACTGTCCAGGGTTAAATTAATTTAATTTATTTTATTTATTTTTAATTTATATTTAATTTTATTTAATTTCATTTAATTTTTTATTTTATTTTTTATTTTTTTTTTATTCTATTTTTTTTTTAGTTATTCCATTTTGTTGTATCCTTTTTCTTGTCTTTTGAATACCTCCAGCAAAACGGAGCAAATCAAAACTATCAACGATGTGGCTCTCACCGATGTGCCTAAATATGTAAACAATCCCTTGAATGCGCTGACAATGCTTAAACGATTTACCTCCGATTGGCATATTTTGCAACAATACGCACACAACGTTAACAACACGAAAAGTGAGTATCCGTATTGCCAGTTGAGCATTCTGACATGCCTGCAATTTATGTCTACAACGATTGCCAATCAATGCCAATGTGAGACGAGAATTCCCTTCCAGCCTCATATATAATCACAGTCAATGCTGCATGTCAATATGAGTCACATGCATCCATATATACATACATACATACATACAAAGGAATTTATTATCATTGAAAGTACTGTTTGTTATTCCTTACTCATCCATGCCTATAGAAATCGTCCAAAATCTCACAAATACTAGAAATTCATTAAAATTCCCGAGCGAAAGTGATTTCGATGAGGCAGCCGGCAATCTACTGCGTATTCAAGGAATTTACCAACTGCAGTCGGAGGGACTAGCAATGGGCGAAGTTAGTGGTGTGAAATTGGGGTAAGTCATCTTGCAAGGAACTTAACATTGAATGTTCAATAAAGAAGTAAAAAAAAACGGATAAATCGCGGCTTAAGGCACTACATGCACGTACATACATTCGTATATAATTTCTCTGAGCATGACTGCTGGTTTCTCATACTTACTTTTGATGCTTTATTTCATGTTCCCGCAGCTCAACAATGTCCTGGAGCGATTGTCTGGAAATTGGCCGCAAATCAGTACAAAAAGGGGATTTTATGATTGCGAAATTTTGGATTGAGGCGGCATTGGGAACGCTGCCTAGTGAGGGAACAAAATCGGCGATAATGAGTGCGNAAAAGGGGATTTTATGATTGCGAAATTTTGGATTGAGGCGGCATTGGGAAAGCTGCCTAGTGAGGGAACAAAATCGGCGATAATGAGCGCAAATGCTTCGAAAGAGATGCCTACTATAAATGGCGTTGGCAGTAGTGTGATAGAGAAAGCGCGCTTAGAGATTATGGAAGCGCTGGTGACAACCGAATTTCGTATGGGTGAGTACGTCTAAGAGTTCTTATATGCCAAGCTACCAGTGCTGCCAACTATTTTGGAGTAAGAAATTCAGATTTTTATAAAAAGCTAGAAAAAAGCTAAATTCCACAAAACAAAAGCTGAAAACTAAATAGGTTTATATTAATACTAGCAATCCCGGCGAACTTCGTGCCACCCAAAATTAATTTTTTATTGAAACATTTGGTGCAACATTTTCACCAACAATTCACGTTTGGTTTTGTGACTAGACTTATTTCAGACGAAATATCTTAAATATCTTACAATTGTATTTGTATGCATTTGTCAAGAATTGTCTTTAATCTGTTTTGTCAACATAAAACCAGGTCTGCAATGGTTCTGGTGGCGAATTTAACGACGGTATTTTGACTTTGATCCCCGGTGTCTCCTAATGACTCCACTTGACGATTTTTAGAAATAACTCGACTCCAGCGCCATCTTGAAGCTTTGCGGCGCCTAAAAACACCTTTCGAACTTTAAAATATTCATTCAATTCTCTTCTATGTATATATTTAATACGTGTACCGAATTTGTAATTTTAAATACATATGTATGTACTATATTTATAAGGGAAAAAGCTAAAAATCCGTAAAAATAAATCTCAAAAAGCTGGATTTCCCGCTTTTCGCAATTTCTCATTTCTTGCCGCCAAATGGACTTCGAAAAATTAAGATTTGACGGGAAAAGCGATAGATTGGCAACCCTGCATGATACGCACATACATATGTATGTACACACGTGTATACAGCCCGCGCAAATTTTTATAAATACAAATTTTAGTAATGGCATTAATGATTGATATGTATAAACCAGAAAGCAGTCACTTATAAATATTTATATACGATATATACATAGGTACGTATGTACACTAGGGTGCCCATCGAATTTATTTTCGAAATTTCAGGACCCTACACCCTATTTATTTATTTGTTTATTTAATCTATTAAACTTATAATAAAATTATAAATTTAAAGTGTAAGCTAGCGCTAGCTGCTGGGGCTATCGGCTAACCCTACCCCCTTATTTCCTTCCTTGTTATGACAAACATTCTTGCCTAATTTTGTAGATTTTTCAAAAATCATTTAGAGGCCGCGAGTTGTCATTTTAGGTCAGAAAGTGCGGTTTTGGATGACTAGTTTTCATTCAGTTTTAAAGATCGAACATGTCGTGAGAAGAAGATGTATAGGCCTTTAACGTGATGTATAATAATGTATTGTCACACTTGGATTGTTGGGCGTTTTCATCGGGTAAAAAAAACACCTTTTCTTTTTAATTTTTTAGTTTTTGACCATCGCTATTTTCCACAATTTAAAAAAATGTAGTACTATCTAAAATTAAGTCTATTTTCAAATAAACTTATTTTATCAATAAATCGATAAAAATTGTCGGAGTTTCCTAAATACGGCCTTGAATTTATATTGTACATGTACCGGACTGTTAGGTTTTTTGAGCAGTGGGGCTAAGGAATTAATCAATACTTATTTAAAATTGATATATACAATCGCTCTTTAGCAAAAAAGTGCCTTTTCAAGAAATTTTAGGAAAATGGGGGTGGCACCGCCCACTTATATGATATATGCGTATCTCAAAAACTACTTGTCCGATTTCAACGAAATTTGGTATACACATGGTGCTTAGCCTCCTTAAGCACCATCTTCAATATTTTTGAAATCCTATATCAAAACAAAATTTTACAAAAACTGGACTTAGGAAGCTTTCACTGCAAGCTAGCGGTATGTGGAACTTGTTATATTTTATTTAGGTCAGAAGCAAAAAATTTTGAGGGTACAAGTTTCGAAATTCGCAGGAGAAAATTTCTGTGACACTCTAATGTACATACATATACATACAAATTTGTTCAATTGTAATATACATAAGTGAATTATAATTCTTCTAGGTAACATTGATGGCGCGTTTGAAATTATAAATAAATTGCTGCGACAGCATCCTAGAAGCGAATTTTTCCGCAAAGTTAGAGCGCAAATGGAAAATGAATTGGAGAAATCTACTGCGAACTCCAAGGACAAAAAACAAAAGAAAAAGGTGAGGAGCTTGCAAACATCTTTTGGAATTTCATGCACNACACTCAATTTAATTATGGACATTTGCATGGAAAAATTATCCTTGACTGGATATCAGATGTTTAGCGAAGACAATTTTTATAGGATAATATCATAGAGACGGTTGAGATTTTGACATTCTAAAATATGTTTCGCATAACACAATTGTGATGATAAGAAAACTTAATCCGAAATTGAAGATAAGCGTCCAACATAAACTTTCATAGTACATACATATTTTCTTTTTAATATTTAATTTTGTATGCATATTTATACAATTTCAGTAATAAGGAAAACTACACTACCAGAGTAGCCTAACTGACATTAAACAAAAAATTATGTATAGATTAAAATGCAGTTTTAGAAAACAGAAACGGTAAAGGCCCGCTGTACGCCCTTTTTAAACGGATTCATCGTTTTAGTTCAGAACTTTTCCATGTGGTTGTTGATGTGTTTATCTCACATAGTTTACTTTTACTATAATACAGTAAAATATCCTTCCTTCCCGTATATCTCAAAACAATTTGCCTGTAGATAGACTCCTGTGGCTTTCATGGCCTCATATATTCTTAGCTCTATTTCCAACTGAATCTTAGTTGTCTTCATCTCAGGAGGTTTTCCTCTTACTCTACTACCACAAGGGGCAAC